>NC_054541.1:2097747-2232747 GCF_017654505.1 Polyodon spathula | reverse complement strand
CAACCCGCAAAATAAAACTTATATCTAAGATCACTGTTTGGGTGGTGTAATTCGATTTGTAAATTACGAAATTGTAAATTAGCCAGTGTTTTGTTTTCTTTATATTTTATTGATTCAGAATAAACATTCATTTTAGTAATTTAGGTCAGATTAATTTCTCGAGGAAGGAGATCCTGAACCCTGCCCCTCCCCAATCATTTGTATGTGTTTCTTTCAAAACTACACATTTGAGCCATACATGAATAGAAAGACACACTGTGTCAGATTAATGTGATTCTTTTTTTACTACAATGACTTTAAAGCCAGATTTGAACGGGACTAAAAATCATCACATAAATAAGTGGCTTCTGAATTTTTTCTGACATCAGTCAAATTTAGTATCTTGTGATCCGTCCATTTACTTTTACCACAGATCATTTTTTCAGAGGTCCTCCAATTTTTTTTTTTTCAGGACATCAGGACCTTCTGAAAATTTGCATGTCAACATCGCATTTCATTTTGAAAACTAATGTCTGGGAGGTTACTAGACGTCCTCTGCTTTTGACCAACTCTGAGGAACCTGATTTTTAGTCCTGTGAGAATCATGCTTAAGATAAACAAAAAAAATGTAACTATATTTTCTGTTCATCTGTATCAGTTTTACCTCATGAAATGAAATATGACAAATGTAGTAACAATTAAAATAATTCTTCTTCTTCTTCTTCTTCTTCTTCTTCTTCTTCTTCTTCTTCTTCTTCTTCTTCTTCTTTATTAAAGTTCAAACGAGTTATCTGATAAAACTTGTGGCTAATATTTTAACAGCATTTCCTCCATTCTTCAAATAAATCCTGTTTTTTGAAATTTGAAAAAAATCATGTTAATGTTACACAATGACAAACAAAACACACTGAGACTGCTGAAGAGAAGCACATCTTTATTATTTAGTTGTTTGGTTCTAGTTTTGTAAAATTAACAGGCATTTAACCCTGTTAATTAAAAACTGTAGTAAACGCTTTTAAAATATGGCCTTGTGTGTTCCCAGAGTTATCACAGTGATTCACTTGTCGAAGGGAACAGGTAGTTCAGAGCAAAGAGAAAACCAGGGTGGAAGTTTTACTTGCATCAAAAACAGATTCCTATTTATTTTCAAGAAAATGTATTAAAAACGTCATGCCCACTATTTGTATATGCAGTGCAGCAATATATAATCCTAGTTGCTATTACCATGAAATTTCAAACTGATGCATACACCTATGTAATGTTAGTGCTCTTATACATGAGATAAGCGCATGGTCTGGTATGCGGGACTAGCGAAAATCTATTAGAAATCAAAATACTGCAGGATGCTCTTATATCAATGGGGGGGGGGTCTTATCCTAGAGATGGCTCGGTGGCTTATATATAACACCGGGAATAACTCTCAGAAAACACCCAAGTATAAGCCCCTGCTCCTATTTGTGTTATTATATGTTAAATGAGAAACATGCATACACACACACACACAAACATCCACTGTGATTGCCTGCTGTATTTGGAGAAGGGGAGGGTTGGTCTGTCCTTCAGCTCTGCCACCAGAGATCCATGCTACAGTGAAAGGGCAGTTTTGTCCCTGCAGTGGCAGCTGCTGTGTGCCAGGTTCTGTCAGTGCGCTGTATCCATGGACTCTCAGTGCCAACGAAATGGGGGGTGACAGTCCTGAAGAGAGGCATATTGCAAAACTGCTGCTTCAGAGCGTAATAACCATGCAGTATTGAGCCAGGACGAAGACAGCACACAGTAACGCTGTCACATATATTTACTCCCTTACCAAGTGATCTTCATGTAGAAGTGTCAATGTAAGGCTACCAATGTAATGCATTGCTACATTTCCATTAGTTATTTTATATTATGTCATGAAAAGTTAGTGACTGGATCTTTTTTTTGTGACATACTGCAACGAAAATATATTCTATTGCTAAACACACTGCATATCATTTAAAACAAACTGTTTTCACAACATACCAGCTATTTTAAGATGGAAGTAAACTTTTATGTAGATATTTTACTACAGAAATTTCAAAAAGCTTTTACAAAACACTCGGTTTGAAGAAAGCCCTTCTCTACACACCCAGCACACCTGTGTGAGGAATGCCCTTCTCTACACCCAGCTCACCTGTCTGAAGAATGCCCTTCTCTACACCCGGCTCACCAGTTTGAAGAATGCCCTTCTCTACACCCAGCTCACCTGTCTGAAGAATGCCCTTCTCTACATTCGGCTCACCTGTTTGAAGAATGCCCTTCTGTACACCCAGCTCACCTGTCTGAGGAATGCCCTTCTCTACACCCAGCTCACCTGTCTGAAGAATGCCCTCCTCTACACCCAGCTCACCTGTCTGAGGAATGCAATTCTCTACACCCAGCTCAGCTGTCTGAAGAATGCCCTTCTCTAGCAGAGAGAACCACCTGTTTTTCACAAACGCACGCGTGAGAGCACAATTTCATGCACAGAGGAATTGTGGTCATTGGAGTGCATTATTTGGATTTGTTTCTTTTTGTTCAGGACTGAAACTTGCCATGTTTATGCTTCCCCTATAACACTGCTAGTATAGGGGTGTCATACTTTATTTTTAGTGTTCATGGTGGAATTTAACAAAACACGGAGTTTGGGAGCGAAGCGTGCGTCTAGCCATTATATTTGCACATCCTTGTCATACATTTTGGAAACTATACAGTAAGAAATGGCAATAAATGTCCCTCCCCTAAGCACCACAAAGCAGTGGTTGAACACTTTTTCCATGTGAGGCTCAAAGCTTGTCTGTCGATATCAACTCACACTGGCTGGCCCTTGTATGCTACCCTTCTCTTCACACTCCTAGCTTGGGGTACCCTGGCTCTTCACAGCTCTGCTTCTGAATGGTTCCTGGAGCGAGGCGCTTTATACTTTACTGACCGTGAAAGGCAGCACCATAACTGCAGGCATTAATGCCATATGACATCTGTAACTGAGATGTCCACGAACACCTCCACATGACACTGTCTGCTATCACTCTCTCTGCCCCTCTTGCTTGGCTGGGAAAGTGGCTGGGAGGCCAGGTTTACCCAGTTGTCAGCTGTACCCCCGCCCCACAGTTCTTCCATGTTCAATCGTGTTCAATTTGACACTAAAATATGATTCCTGACTGTCTTACATTCTTCTATATATAGGCAGGTACTGTGGATTTGTATTATATTGATATTTGTCCAATATGGGGCATACTGCTTACCTGTAATCCTAAAGGAACACACCCTTTCCTAATACTATGAATTCATTACCATTACAAGAGAGCTGACCTGCGTACAGCCGATCAAGGGAAATGTTTTTATTTTTAAAAAAACATTTTTTATATAATTTGTTAGCCACAATTACTTTAATGTATCACGTATTTACTTGGAGTAACTACTACTAATAATCTTTATATAGCACCTTTCATAGTGGACCACCATCATTAAACATTTTACAATATATGAGACTAGTGTGTGTGAACTATGCATCAGCTGCAGAGTTACTTACAACGTCTCACTCGAAAGATGGAAAACAAAAAGGTCAAGTGTTTTGCTCAGGGTCACAAAATGAGTTGGTGGCTGAGTTGGGATTTGAACCAGGGATCTCCTGGTTATAAGCCTGTTTTCTTTAACCACTGGACCACACAGCTTCTTGATAGTTTGCAGCAGCTGTTATTGGTATGGAGAAACTTAACATTAAATATTGATAAAATTATTGCCACAGAAAAATAAGAAATACAACGATATTCTTAAATTTATTTAACAGTAAAGATATTCTATGAATGCATATGGAATATTTGGCAAGATATCTATTGAAACTGCTTGAATATTCTTGGTGTCAATGTGTTGAGTTTGCTATGGAACATAAATAATTACATATTGTTTAAGAAGCGATTATTAATTCATGTTGAAATTCCTCACAGCTTACAAAGCTTAAATGCATTATGTGAAACAAAAAAATGGTTACTGCATTTATAAATGAATGATGTTTGTTTGGAAGATTTCAAAAATTCTATTATGCAGTTTCTGTTTGTTTATAGTGTGTGTTTTTCAGAGTCACACAAATCCTATTCTACACAGTTGACTCCAAGGGTACTTCACCCTGTTTCATTTTGAGGTTTACAGCAATAACAAACAAGTCAGCAAGTTCAACCTCTTAGTGTCTTGCAGTGTAGCTGGACCCTCTTTTAGTGGAGTAAGGCTGCACCCACCGACAAGAATACCACCTGTCATTGTACATCAAAACGCAGGTGTCTAAATTAGCACTAGGGCACTCTTACTGTCCTATTGTATTAGTTATGATGAGACAAGGGTGCACAGAATCCAGGATAGTGAGGCTTTAAAAGAATTCTAAACACACACCAGCTTCATTTTTATTAGAAAATGGAAACAGTACTTTGAGACAAACGCTACTAAGTGGAGAGGGGCAAGGTCGGTAGCAACAGTTTTCAGGAAAAAATGAAAAGAATATTTTCATCTGCTGTCAGCGGGGCAAGTCTTTCCTTCCGCTGTACCACTGGCAACGAAAATGCTGCCGACGGTAAGGCTGTCAGGGTGCTGTGCTGACTGCTTCCGTGCTGACTCCTTCACTTGGTGGTCTCCAGACCTCTTCCCCCTTCTTCGAGGCCGGCAGCTCCCTATTGTGGTACTCTAGACACAGTACTCCCTGTGGCAAAGCAGAACATAAGAAAGTTTACAAATGAGAGGAGGCTATTCGGCAACCATCTCGCTCATTTGGTTGTTAGTAGCTTATTGATCCCAGAATCTCATCAAGCAGCTTCTTGAAGGATCCCAGGGTGTCAGCTTCAACAACATTACTGGGGAGTTGATTCCAGACCCTCATGTGTAAAAAAGTGCCTCCTATTTTCTGTTCTGAATGCCCCTTTGTTTAATCTCCATTTATGACCCCTGGTCCTTGTTTCTTTTTTCAGGTCAATAAAGTCCCTTGGGTCGACATTGTCAATACCTTTAGAATTTTGAATGTTTGAATCAGGTCGCCGCGTAGTCTTCTTTATTCAAGACTGAATAGATTCTATTCTTTTAGCCTGTCTGCATATGACATGCCTTTTAAACCCGGTCTCTCTTCTTTGCACTCTTTCTAGAGCAGCAATATCCTTTTTGTAGTAAGGTGACCAGAACTGAACACAATATTCAAGATGAGGTCTTACTAATGCAATGTACAGTTTTAACATTACTCCCCTTGATTTAAATTCAACACATCTTGTTGGCCTTTTTTTATAGCTTCCCCACATTGTCTAGATGAAGACATTTCTAAGTCAACAAAAACTCCTAGGTCTTTTTCATAGATTCCCATATGATATTTATAATGCACATTTTTATTTCCTGAGGCATCCCTAGGCAATGACAAACCAGCCTCCCTAGGTGATGCAGTGGCAGGTAACCCCAGGCGATGCAAAGAGGCGGGCAACCCCAGGAGATGCAGAGCGGTGGGCAAACACAATGGACAATGGGGACTGTTCAAATCATCTTAATAACGCTGCTCTGTAACTCAGTGTAATAGACTGCTGAGGATCTTTCAGCCAATCAGAGTGAACCCGAGTTCCATTCAACTGCAAAGTCAATTCAAAACATCCCAATTGGCCACCTACCTCAGTCACTTAATGGTATTCTCTTCGTCAACCTCTTTCTAATAGAAATGGCCATGGACTAAAAGTTAATGATTAGAAACCGAAACTAGCTGGATTTTTTAAACTTTCATAAGAACACAAGAACATTTATGAACAGCCCATCTGAGCTTGTCTGGTTTCTAGTAGCTGATTGATCTCACAACTTTGTCAAATTGGGTCTTAAAGGATCCAAGTTTCTGCTTCATAATATGTCTAGGTTGCCCATTTCATCTCCTCACCATTCTTCATGTGAAGAAGTGTCTCCTTCCATTCCCTCACAACTCTTTGTGTGAAGAAGTGTCTCCTTCCCTCTTTTCCAAGTCTCCATTTAATGGTTGAGCAAAATTTTAAGGTTGAACAAAAACAGCACACAGCACTTGAGGCAAAAATAAACAGACAAACAAAATTAATTAGCACTAAACAAAACAGACACTGACAAACAGCGGACGAACAGACAAACACGGTGAGTTCAATCAATTATTTACTTTTACTTCTCTTTTTGTTTTTTCCTTCTCCATACCCGTTCTCCACTCACCGAACACACAACCCTGAGTGAGTAAAAACATGCTGCTTTTATGAAGCTGTACCAAGACTCGATTGCTAATCAATCATTCAATTGGAGTTTTGGTACAACTGCACGTGAATTTATTTAGTGGAATTCCCCGTGCTCACATATTATTACATTATTACAAGTGCTGTGCAATCCTCGTGCCTAAATACAAATATACATTTTTAATCACTCGTGTTACACAGACCCATTTATATCCCGTGCACCAATACCTGTACACCAACATATAACACAAAATACACAGGGGCGTTGAACATTGCCACATACCCCCCCCCCCCCCCTTGTGTGCAAAGCACATATGGCCGCAATGGCCACCTCCCACCTTAACATCCCAAAAGTCTCACTCAAAGTCCCAGCCCAAGAACAGAGATTGGCACACATTAATACACCACACACAACATATAACACAAAATACACAAGGGCGTGGCAGATTGGCTCAACTCCCTAAGCGATTGTGCCTGTTGCTAAAGGCAAGCCTTCATGGAGAGAGGACTATCGCGATTAGAAAACATTTTTTTCTAATTATTTTCTTTAAAACAACTCTTTATAAGATAGATTTACCTTCAGCTTGGAATTATTCATTGGGTACCCTTCCACTGAGAAAAGTTCTATGAAAATATTTCAGAAAATGTTCATAAAGGATCACTTTATAACTTTCTTAGACAAATGACTTTCTATTGTCAGAGTTACTCATAGTTTATCTGGACAGTGTCATGTATGTGAATGGAGCAATATTACTCTTTTTGCTCATTTGATTGGTTCCTTGTCTTGCTGCTGCTCATTGGATTGGTCCCTTGTCTTGTTGCTCGGGGATTGGTCCCTTGTCTTGTTGCTTATTGGATTTGTCGCTTGTCTTGTTGCTCATTGGATTGGCCCTGTGCTCACTGGATTGATCTTTTGTCTTGTTGTTCATTTGATTGGTTCCTTGTCTTGTTGCTCATTGGATTGGTCCCTTGTCTTGTTGCTTATTGGATTTGTCCCTTGTCTTGTTGCTTATTGGATAGGTTCCTTGTCTTGTTTTTGCTTATGGGATTGGTTCCTTGTCTTGCTGCTGCTCTTTGGATTGGTCATGTGTCTTGTTGCTCATTGGATTGGTCCCTTGTCTTATTGTTGCTCATTGGATTGGTTCTGTTTCTTGTTGTTGCTCATTGGATTGGACCTTTGTCTTGTTGTTTATTGGATTGGCCCCTTACCTTGTTGCTTGTTGGATTAGTCCCTTGTCTTTTTGCTTGTTGTACCTGATACATTTAGTTCATGAGATAGTATCTACTTAAATTCACTCATTTCTTGATATTCTAAAATGTTGTAAAAACATATTGTAGCAAACTTAAGTTTCTGCAGGCAGGCGCATCACACAGGGTGAGACAATCCACACACAGGTCCCAGGTTCGTGCCTGCCCTCCGTCTGTGTGTGGATTGCCTCACCCTGTGTGATGTGCCTGCCTGAGTTAGCCTACAATATATTTACTGAGCGAAATATATTTATTTGAGCTTCATAATTAACTTATCACTTATATTTGGATATGATCAAAAAATGACAGGTGCAGTGACTTTTTATTGTGCTGATTTTAACAATTGACATCACGAAGATGCTGCAAAATGATGTGTAATCTTGGGCAGGTACTGCGACTCTTGATCTCCCAGTTCATGTCCTGTCATTGACAGTGTGTCTGGTTATACCGTCTCGCCAGGTTCGAAATTGCTGGCTGTGAGCACCCAAGACGGCGAGCAACAGTATGCTGCCCTAGTCCAGTCTCCAACATGCCAATTGCATGTGATTTTCTTTATTGCTTTTATTCAAGCTTGCAATTCCAGATGAAATCACTCCATATCCAGTGTCCAATCAACTATCTAACTAATTAGGTGATTAAGTGCACATGCTTCAGTCATAGTCACTCAAATGTGTCATGGTCAAGGATGAATGATCGAAAAAAAAATTGTCAATGTCCATCATTTATACACCTTTTTTTTTTTTTTTTTTTTAAATAAATGTGTTATAATAGTGAAAGGTTTCTTTTGATGCTCGGTATAGATTAAAACACCTGAGACAGAATAAATGTTATAATATAACTGTCATATATATATACTATAGCAAACTATGAAGGCATGAAACAGAGACTAACAGAAGTAGATTGGAGTAAAATAGAGAAAACACCCACAGAAGAAGGATGGTTGTTCTTCAAAAACGTAGTACTAGAGGCGCAAAACAATTATATCCCTAAAGTAGACAAATCTAAATGTAAAACTAAATTGCCAAAATGGTTTAATAGATCAATTAAAAAAAATATTCAGCGAAAAAAGACACTTTACAGAGCATTAAAAAAGGACCAAAAAGAAAGTACACAGAAAGAGTACACAGAACTGCAAATGCAAGTCAAAAAGGAAGTTAGAAAGGTCAAGAGAGAAATAGAAATGAACATTGCTAAGGGAGCTAAAACCAATTCCAAAATGTTTTTCCAATATTACAACAGCAAGAGAACATTCAAAGAGGAGATTGAATGTTTAAGAGATACAAATGGCAAAATCATAGAGGAAGAAAAAAAAATAGCAAATATGTTAAATGATTACTTTTCACAAGTTTTTACAAAGGAAGATACTGACAACATGCCCCACATGTCATCCAGTTCCTATCCAGTTTTAAATAACTTTAGCATAACTGAGGCAGAAGTGTTAAAGGGACTAGGAGCTCTTAAAATAAACAAATCCCCTGGGCCGGATGAGATCCTCCCAGTAGTACTCAAAGAAATGAAAGAAGTAATTTACAAACCGCTAACCAAGATCATGCAGCAGTCTCTTGACACAGGGGTTGTACCGACAGACTGGAAAATTGCAAACGTAATACCGATCCACAAAAAGGGAAACAAAACTGAACCAGGTAACTACAGACCAGTAAGCCTGACTTCTATTATATGCAAACTTATGGAAACTATAATAAGATCCAAAATGGAAAATTACCTATATGGTAACAGGGTACTGGGAGACAGTCAACATGGTTTTAGGAAAGGGAGATCGTGCCTAACTAACTTGCTTGATTTTTTTGAGGATGCAACATCGATAATGGATAATTGCAAAGCATATGACATGGTTTATTTAGATTTCCAGAAAGCTTTTGACAAAGTCCTGCACAAAAGATTAATTCTCAAACTGAACGCAGTTGGGATTCAAGGAAACACATGTACATGGATTAGGGAGTGGTTAACATGTAGAAAACAGAAAGTACTGATTAGAGGAAAAACCTCAGAATGGAGTGTGGTAACCAGCGGTGTACCACAGGGATCAGTATTAGGTCCTCTGCTATTCCTAATCTACATTAATGATTTAGATTCTGGTATAGTAAGCAAACTTGTTAAATTTGCAGACGACACAAAAATAGGAGGAGTGGCAAACACTGTTGCAGCAGCAAAGGTCATTCAAAATGATCTAGACAAGATTCAGAACTGGGCAGACACATGGCAAATGACATTTAATAGAGAAAAGTGTAAGGTACTGCACGCAGGAAATAAAAATGTACATTATAAATATCATATGGGAGATATTGAAATTGGAGAAGGAATCTATGAAAAAGACCTAGGAGTTTTTGTTGACTCAGAAATGTCTTCATCTAGGCAATGTGGGGAAGCTATAAAAAAGGCTAACAAGATACTCGGATACATTGTGAAAAGTGTTGAATTTAAATCAAGGGAAGTAATGTTAAAACTGTACAATGCACTTGTAAGACCTCATCTTGAATATTGTGTGCAGTTCTGGTCACCTCGCTATAAAAAAGATATTGCTGCTCTAGAAAGAGTGCAAAGAAGAGCGACCAGAATTATTCCGGGCTTAAAAGGCATGTCATATGCAGACAGGCTAAAAAAATTGAATCTGTTCAGTCTTGAACAAAGAAGACTACGTGGCGACCTAATTCAAGCATTCAAAATTCTAAAAGGTATTGACAGTGTCGACCCAAGGGACTTTTTCAGCCTGAAAAAAGAAACAAGGACCAGGGGTCGCAAATGGAGTTTAGAAAAAGGGGCATTCAGAACAGAAAATAGGAGACACTTTTTTACACAGAGAATTGTGAGGGTCTGGAATCAACTCCCCAGTAATGTTGTTGAAGCTGACACCCTGGGATCCTTCAAGAAGCTGCTTGATGAGATTTTGGGATCAATAAGCTACTAACAACCAAACGAGCAAGATGGGCCGAATGGCCTCCTCTCGTTTGTAAACTTTCTTATGTTCTTATGTTCTTATATATATATATAGCCAAGGGCGGTTTACTAGGCGCCATGACCAGGTGCTGCGATGTTTGACCTTAGCATTGGAAGACAAGCGTAACCTGACCAATAAGTTGCCACCAGTTCCATCAAAGCATTACACACAAAAGACAATATTCCTCAATCCAGGAGAGCAATTACCAAGAAAATGTGTTAAAACCAGACTCACCCAGGACAACTGGAAGCTGCTAGAGACTGAAAAATGCTGGCAGATGTTGGTCAACGGCTTATTTTTCCAACTGAGATTGCCACTACTATCCTTCGACCAGACATTGTCTTATGGTCTGGATCAGCACGCTTTGTTTATATGGTAGTGTTAACAGTGCCATGGGAAGATGCTATGGATGAGGCATATGAGAGGAAGAAACTTCGGTATGCTCAACTAGCTGCTGAAGTGGAACAGTGAGGATGGAGAGTCCGAGTTTACCCAGTGGAGGTGGGTTGTCGAGGATTTGTGGCTCACTCTACAACCCGGTTTCTCAGAGATGTCGGGTTCAGTGGCCAAGAGTTGCGTCGCACAGTGAAAAACTTATCTGAAGCAGCAGAAAGGAGCAGCAACTGGCTATGGTTGAGATGGAAAGTTTCTGGCTGGAGATCTCAAGCACAATAGAAAGAAAGCAACGCTGTTGTATGGGTAAGTAAGCTGGGATGAGTTGAGTGGGGGATGGAAGGGGCTGATGCTGAGATGCCAGAATCACTGTCAAGGTGTTGTGGGCTAGCCGACGAGACACTGAGGATGGAAAGTGCCCACTTGAAGACCCCAGAGATGTACCCTACTAACCTCAATCCAGACGGTTGTCATGCTAATGCGCTGGGGAGACCGCACTGTGGTTGATCCCTGGAGCCAGCATCACAGCCGTTGTGTGTGCTGATGCGCTGGGGAGGCAAAATAAGATGATCCCTGGAGCCAGCATTACACTTCAGCCATCAACACCAGACAGGATATCTACATCATCAGCAACGCAAATGGACGAAGATGCAGATGGATTACATTAGTTTACTGTAAAGCTACGTCTTAGTTAGTGCTTATCTTGGTGAGAGCCGAGTTTAAATCAGCATGAAGTTTTAACATCTACTCCCATGTAATGGAAATCAATCATCAAATTCATCGGATTCTCTGAATCAGTTTTTGATGTCTTTTCTCTCCGTGCTGCCAAAACTTTTTCTGCCCTTTAGACACTACATGCCCTTCTCAGTGATGTCACACACACAAAAAAAATATATCAGGAAGTGAACATCCCTCCCCTATGCAAGGATATGTGTATGTGTACTGCAAAGTAAGGTGGCCCTGTAAGTCATCAACAAAGTGCTTTTTTATCACATTTACACAAGCGTGATCCTAGAATCCCACTTTAGTATGACCATGTTAACATGATCCTGGTCCTTAAAGGGTTAAACAGTGCACAATAGGGGCTGAAATAACATTCTACTTTGTAATGTAACAGGCACTGCTATTAGAATATATGATATACCTCATAATTGAAGGGAACTGAAACATGCATGATAAAAATAGCCAAATAACCAAACCAACACACTTTTAAACAACAATTATCTGCTCTAGATGCTTTAAAAAAAAGTCAAGTTTAGTTGGAAAAACGCCAATCTGGCAGCACTGATCGGGGGGGGTAGGCTAAAAGTCACATGCGAGACGCATAAATTACCTATTAAATGTTCTCTCAAGTTCAATGTACAAATAAAAAGCAAATTTGTATAAATTGTTTAAGAAAAAATCGACATTTTAATTGCCATTCTGGTACTTTCAAATTTAGGACCACACCACTGATTATTATCAACAATAAGGAAAAAACAGATAAATTGAGTTCATGAAAGATTATCTGCTTATATCCACTTTTTTCTTAATATTTATAAATGTTGTAAATACATATATTAAAACACATGAGACAGAATAAATGTTCTTTATTTTATATGGTGCCTTTAATAGTGGACCACCATCACAAAGCGCTTTAAAAAGAAGAAAATCCATAACACTTCAAATAGAGAGAGATGCACAATGCATGATACACAGTAAAAAACAATGCATAATACATTAAATACTGTGGAAAGTACATAATACATGAAAGTAGCATAATACATGAAATAGTACATTAAATTCAGTGGAAAGTGCATAATACATGATGGTAACATAGTACATGAAATAGTACCAGCTAATAGCAGATATCAGGCTTAAAGAGCATAGAAAGCAAGACAGAACAGGTGGGTCTTGTGATTTAAAGAGAGCGATGGTGGGAGCATCACGTACCAGAGCTGGGAGAGAGTTCCAAAGAGTCAGAGATATGAAGCTAAATGAGCATTTACTGCAGATGAAAAATACTGCATACACTGAACTGTGTGAATTTAGTTTCTTTCAAGATGTCGATAACACTCATGCTCAATTGCAGCTAAGTAGTTAGAGACCCCTAAACTCACTTCACTTGCTGAGCTGTATTCGAACACAGGCCTTCTGAGTCATGAGACGGTATCGAATAAGCCCACTGTGTCACTTAAGGGTTAGGGTTAGTATTAGAGGCATGAGGCAGCATTGGAAATAAGCCTAATGTGTCAGCTAAGTTAAGCACCATTACATCATCTGTCATTAGCTTCCTGTCTGGTAGCAAAATCACCATATTATTTCTTGTTGAGAACTCTGACTGTCAGCACCACTGTTTCCATGACAGCCAGTCCTGTAGGCTGATGGTAGGCCTATTGTGCTGTCTGTACTGTTCTCTCTTTTAGTATTTTATTTTTGTTAAATAGTTTTATTTTAGATTGCCAGCTGAGGGTATGCCACAGTTTTCAAACCACATCAGTAAGACATTTGAGTGGTTTCACAAATCTTTAGGAGCATGCTGCCAGATCCCCCTGGAAGCATTCACCTCCTGCAGAACTCTTCCAATACCAGCACTGAGCACTAAGACATACCTCATAGAACAAACAAACCAACAGCTAACACCATTCACCTCCTGCAGAACTCTACCAATACCAGCGCTGAGCACTAAGACATACCTCATAGAACAAACAAACCAACATCTAACACTATTCACCTCCTGCAGAACTCTTCCAATACCAGCGCTGAGCACTAAGACATACCTCATAGAACAAACAAACCAACAGCCAACACCATTCACCTCCTGCAGAACTCTTCCAATAGTACTGAGCACTAAGACATACCTCATAAGATATATTCTATTTTATATAAAATATATTTGTTGTTTATGGGTTTTTTTTATACAGTACTTTAATTCATGGCTTGCCGATTGTCTAGACTGACACCAAGCCTGCTTTTTGGTGCCAAACCATTTCCTGTGCAGTAGGTCAATTCTATTCCAGTGGCCTTGCTGCAAGCAGGAAGTGATTATGGATTAGTAATTATATATAACATTGAACCAAAATAAAACAAAGGGTTGTTTACAATAATAATAAATAAGAAAATGGATGCCAACAGTCTCCCAATATCCATGTTATTTGCAATGCGTGCCCAGTGGAAATGCAGCATTACTTGCTGTATTTTTCTCTGTTAACTGCTAATGGCTGTGAAGTCTGTACCTGGCTAAATATCCTTTACTCACACAGCTTTGCTTCAGACATGGGAACTATTTATATGCCTGGTAAGTAATTTTAACATTTAACATGCTCATAATAGTCATATCAAATATGGACATATTGAGGAATATATACTTCTATGTATTTTATTTAGTAAAGGATTTAGTTACTGTTGTTGTTTAAGAACTGATATACCATATTTAAAGATAGTAAATAATAAAACAAACAATGTTACTTCACAATAAACCCTAGCAATCCACAAATAAAAAAACAAAAAAAAACCAAACACAATCATAAATGTTATTTAACCTTTCTTTGAATACCGCTTCAGCCTTTCTTCCAATATCTTCCTACTTAGTCTGGGAGCACAACTAGTTTTATTTGTTATTTTTTATTAGAAACTTCAGAATTTTAATATAACAGTCAGCTCAATTGCAAGGACATACCACACAGTAGAGGACTAGTTAAAATGTTTAAAGTAACAATAAAAGCCATATTTACCAGTTTATAGTAATAAAACTTGGATTTTCCAATACGGTGCTGTTTTCATCTATGCTATCCTCACCTACTGTAAATACATATTAACTGAGAGGTGGGGCTGAAACAGGGTCCGAGTTGAAATGGATTTGATCTCAATCTGCTGCTGATGAAATGAACAAGCCTGATTTCAAATCGTTTTCAAGTCAATCCCAATGGCAGATGGAGCCCCACCTACTCTCTGTCTCTATAAAGTATGTGTAGAGTAGTGTAGCTAGCACAGTTAAAAAGTCACATCAGTTGAAAGGAATGAGAAAGGCTGTTTGGTCCAGGTAGATTTTCCAGAAAAACTACAATCCAGGTAAAGGCATATTTTTAGAAAAATGATAATGACTAAATTAAAACACCATTACAATTACACTTACATTTCAAACAGCTTAAGTAAT
Source organism: Polyodon spathula (assembly GCF_017654505.1). Lineage (NCBI taxonomy): Eukaryota > Metazoa > Chordata > Actinopteri > Acipenseriformes > Polyodontidae > Polyodon > Polyodon spathula. Next base: position 2,217,836 of record NC_054541.1, on the reverse strand, counting down.
GTGTCTGAGGTCCTGTAGTTTTAATATGGAACATCAAACCATTTCCAGTTGTTTTGTATTTATTTTACTGATAAGATTATACTTTAATTCACACATTTCAATTAGATTTTTTTTTTTTTACCCACAAATATAGTTAAATTGAATCCCTCGCCAAAATGACCTGATCTCCGATATGAACTAAACTAGACAGCACAGCACTGACACATTCAAATACACCCTTCTGAAGCATTTAGAGGCACAGAGTCTCGGTTATATCTTCTCAGCATTTGACTCAGTGATATAGTGGCCTAAAGGTTAACGAGCAACTGAACATGTTTTATACTTAAACGCTATGTAAATCACAAGGTTACAAAATTATCCAACAACCCCATCAGAACCAGCCCTCGCATTATATCCAGAGGCCATGTCAATCAAACTGTGTAGGATTGGGATCCTTTCTAAAAATGAAATGTCACCTGTGATACAAACTTGCTAATTCTCTTTTAGAAAACCCGCAAAAGACAGGCTGAACTTGTAGCCCTGTCCGATGATTAAAAACTGATTGATGCAAAGCAGCGTCTCTCTGTGTATGCTCAATGAAGTACCATGATGCTCGCTATGAAAGTCTGTAACCCTTCTGCATAACTTCTTGACAGCTTATGAGAGATGCTCTCAAGGTGGTTGTTCAACTAGATTTCTGTTAATCCACTTTGATTGATTGCTAAATTCCGTTGGGATCCCATTATAACCACAGTGTATTGTCCTGAATAAACCCAAGCAGAGCCATGAGCGCACATTGCCAGCAATGGATAGATAATGTATTGGAACCTGTGTGACCTTTTCTAGGAAGCTACTGTCAAAGTAGCTCTTTTACTTGTTCCACAGTCCTGGTTACAAGACCCTCTTGAAATTAACAGATCACAATCTCCTCTCATTCCAATGTGCGGTCTACAATCCAATCTGCAACTGGACATTACACAAGCATCAAAGATCACCAGCATGTATACTTGCATGATTGCTATTTATTAATTAATTCACCATCCTCCGATATTTCCCTGATGGTATAATATATTTACAGTTTTCATTTTCAACCAGCATATTTGTTTCTGCAGTCTGAGATCTAAAACCTGTCTATCCCTTCCAGTTCATTATGTTTTACTGTAGGGTAATAAATAGTGAACACCTTTTCTTTTATGTCTTATATTTTTTTAAATGCAACAGGCAATGGAACTGCATAAAAGAATGAAAATGATTATAATGTTAAAAAACAAATCTCTTCCTAACAAAACTCCTGATTTTATCTACACTGAACAAAAATCTAAACGCAACATGTAAAGTGTTGGTTCCATGTTTCATGAGCTGAAACAAAAGATCCCAGAAATTTTCCATACGCACAAAAAGCTTATTTCTCTCAAATTTTGTGCACAAATTTGTTTACATCCCTGTTAGTGAGCATTTCTCCTTTGTCAAGCTAATCAATCCACCTGACAGGTGTGGCATATCAAGAAGCTGATTAAACAGCATAATCATTACACAAGTGCACCTTGTGCTGGGGACAATAAAAGGCCACTCTAAAATGTGCAGGTTTGTCACACTACACAATGCCACAGATGTCTCAAGTTTTAAGGGAGTGTGCAATTGGCATACTGACTGCAAGAATGTCCACCAGAGCTGTTGCCAGAGAATTGAGTGTTCATTTCTCTACCATCAGCCACCTCCAACATCATTTTAGAGAATTTGGCAGTACGTCCAACCGGCCTCACAACCGCAGATCACGTGTAACAATGCCAGCCCAGGACCTCCACATCTGGCTTCTTCACCTGCTTGATCGTCTGAGACCAGCCACCCGGACAGCTGATGAAACTGTGGGTTTGCACAACTGAAGAATTTATGCACAAACTGTCAGAAACCGTCTCAGGGAAGCTCATTTGCGTGCACTTCATCTTCACCAGGGTCTTGACCTGACTTCTGTGGGCAAATGCTCACCTTCGATGGCCGCTGGCATGTTGGAGAAGTGTGCTCTTCACGGATGAATCCCGGTTTCAACTGTACCGGGCAGATGGCAGACAGCGTGTATAGTGTCATGTGGGCAAGCAGTTTGCTGATGTCAACATTGTGAACAGAGTTCCCCATGGTGGCGGTGGGGTTATGGTATGAGCAGGCTATGGACAACCAACACAATTGCATTATATCAATGGCAATTTGAATGCACAGAGATACCGTAACGAGATCCTGAGGCCCATTGTCGTGCCATTCATCCGCCGCCATCACCTCATGTTTCAGCATGATAATGCACGGCCCCATGTTGCAAGGATCTGTATACAATTCCTGGAAGCTTAAAATGTCCCAGTTCTTACATGGCCTGCATACTCACCAGACACGTCACCCATTGAGCATGTTTGGGATTCTGTGGATCGACGTGTACGACAGTGTGTTCCAGTTCCCGCCAATATCCAGCAACTTCGCACAACCATTGAAGAGCAGTGGAACAACATTCTACAGGCCACAGTCAACTCTATGTGAAGGAGATGTGTCGCTCTGCATGAGGCAAATGGTGGTCACACCAGATACTAACTGGTTTTCTGATCCACACCCCTATCTTTCTTTTTTAAGGTATCTGTGACCAACAGATGCATATCTGTATTCCCAGTCATGTGAAATCCATAGATTAGGGCCTAATGAATTTATTTCAATTGACTGATTTCCTTATATTAACTGTAACTCAGTAAAATCTTTGAAATTGTTGCTTGTTGTGTTTATATTTTTTTTTCAGTGTAATTAGCAGAAGCTAATTCCTGACTATGCGATATAGAAAGACACCGATTCTTTGATTAACACTGGTTATTAACTTTTGGGCATGTATTACTTCCCAGACAGTGAAATCCCAATGCACAGGGTCTCTGGAGCTCCCATTAGCTAGCACAATGCTGATGCAGTCAACAACCTTGCTCTATTCCTCTCCTAATATCATTACTGGTGAATGTTCTGGATAACGCACATATACATTGCCTATAGAAAGTCTACACCCCCTTTCAAAATGTTCACCTTTTGTTGCCTTATAGCCTGGAATTAAAATAGTTTTTTTTTCCATTTATCTACACAACCTACTCCACAACTTCCAAGTGACAAAAATATTCTAGAAATTTGTAGAAAATTAATTAAAAATAAAAACTGAAATAGCGTGGTTGGATAAGTGTCCACCCCCCTTGTAATAGCAATCCTAAATTAGCTCAGGTGTAACCAATCGCCTTCAAAAGCATGTTGATTTAAGTGGCCTCCACCTGTGTTAAATTGCAGTGATTAACACGATTTCAGGATAAATTCAGCAGTTCCTGTAGGTTCCCTCTGCTGGGTAATGTATTTCAAAGCAAAGACTCAACCATGATGTGGCAAAGCGTAAGCCTTGCACAATGGAATATGTAGTTTATTGTATGTTTTTGTGTTAATTGTTAATATTGATTTAATTGTTTAGCTGCTGTGGCGCTCCGCTGGGGACGATTACCCGTCTGCGTGGAGCAGCAGCTGAAAGCAATCAGCTGTTCCAGCAGGCAGGTGGGCGTGTCTCAGCGGAGCGTCAGTATAAAAGCATGTTGATCGCTGTGATCGGGGCTGCTGCAAGGCCTGCCGTTTTCACGGCACCTTTTGAGTTATAGTTTGGGGTATTGTGTTTTATTTTGCACTTTTTGTACGGTTTTCTGTATTTGTCCTCTGTGCGTTACCATCGCCTTTATTTTACTTTCACTTTCTGTTTGTTGTTAATAAATCCTGCGCGCCTGTGCCGGCGTTTCAACACCAACCTCAGTCTCTCTGTATGCTTGAACAGCGGCTACCCACGCGTGTGACCCGAGGAAGACCCTGTCACACATGAGTACCAAGGAGCTTTAAAAAAACTGGATGACTGAGTAAGTACAAGACTGATCAAAAAAGCTACCAAGAAGCCAATGGCAACTTTACAAGAGCTACAGGCTTTTATGGCCATGATTGGTCAAAGTGTGCATGTGACAACAATTCCCAAGCACTCCACAAATCTGGCCTGTATGGTAGGGTGGCAAGAAGGAAGCCATTACTCAAGAAAGCCCACCTTGAATCCCGTTTGAAGTATGCAAAAAAACACTCAGGAGATTCTATAGCCATGTGTCAAAAAATGTTGTGGTCTGATGAAACTAAAATGGAACATTTTGGCATAAATGCAAAGTGTTATGTTTGACGCAAACCAAACACAGCAAATTAACCAAAGAAAACCATCCCTACTGTGAAGCATTGTTGTAGCAGCATCATGTTATTGGGATGTTTCTTATCGGCAGGGACTGGGGCACTTGTCAGGATAGAAGGGAAAATGAATGGAGCAAAGTACAGAGAGGTCCTTGAGGAAAATCTGCTGCCCTCTGGAAGAAAGCTGAAACTGGGACGGACGTTCACCTTTCATCATGACAATGACCCAAAGTACACAGTTAAAGCTACACTGGAGTGGCTAAGGAACAAAAAGGTAAATGTCCTTGAGTGGCCCAGTCAGAGCCCTGACCTAAATCCAATCAAAAAGTTGTGACATGACTTGAAGATTGCTGTCCATCAACACTACCCAAGGAACTTGACAGAGGTTGAACAGTTTTGTAAAGAAGACTGGTCAAATATTGCCATATCTAGGTGTGCAAAGTTGGTAGAGACCTATCCTAACACTCACAGCTGTAATTGCTGACAAAGGTGCTTCCACCAAGTATTACCTCAGGGGAGTGGAGACTTATCCAGTTATGATCTTTCAGTTTTGTATTTTTAATATATCATTTTTTTCTCAATAAAACCTTTTTTTCCTCTTAACAGTGTGGAGTATGGTGTGTAGATAAGTGGAAAAAAATCCTCATTTAAATGCATGAAACTCTGAGGCACTGACAGAACAAAATATGAAAAAAGTTCAAGAGGGTGTAGACTTTCTATAGGCACTGTATCACCTCAAGATGCTAGGTTTTTCATCAAATATTATTTTAATGGTCACTTATTTTACTTTATTAAACACATAGATTGAGATCTGCATACCAATTGACTAATTCCAACAATAGATTGAGCTTTTTGCCCCAAAAACTGTTTATATTTAAACAGTGCCTTTTTATGCCTCCCCACAATAAACACAATGCTTAACCAGTAACACCACCACAGATTTCTCTGGATGAATATTTTTTTTTAAGTTTAATAAAACAGATTTTGACTGCAGTTTTACTTTTATAGTGGAAAATGGATCCTCATGGGTTAAAATAGTGCCACAGGGGTCACCTCATCTGGTAAAGGCACGGCTGTGTGGTGTGCAGGGTGAATCGTACAGTCAGGGGAGTGCAGGGGTCCCCGAAGTCTCCCGTGGTAAAGGCACAGCGGTGTGGTATGCAGGGTGAATCGTAGAGTCAGGGGAGTGCAGGGGTCTGCGAGGGTCTCCCCTTGTAATGGCATGGCTGCGTGGTGTGCAGGGTGAGTCATACAGTCAGGGGATTGCAGGGGTCCGCGAGTGTCTCCCCTGGTAATGGCACAGCCGCGTGGTGTGCGGGGTGAATCATACAGTCAGGGGATTGCAGGGGTCCGCGAGTGTCTCCCTTGGTAAAGGCACGACCGTGTGGTGTGCGGGGTGAATCATACAGTCAGAGGATTGCAGGGGTCCGCGAGGGTCTCCCCTGGTAATGGCACAGCCGCGTGGTGTGCAGAGTGAATCATACAGTCAGGGGATTGCAGGGGTCCCTGAGTGTCTCCCCTGGTAACGGCACAGCCACGTGGTGTGCGGGGTGAATCATACAGTCAGGGGATTGCAGGGGTCCGCGAGTGTCTCCCTTGGTAAAGGCACGACCGTGTGGTGAGTTATACAGTCAGGAGAGTGCAGGTTTGTGTCCTTGCTGGGGATTCTGGAGGGAGCGACGTATTGGCTCTGGTACTCTCGTGTTTTCGGAAGGCAAAATCGGCAGAGACTGTTTCTCTTTATTGTGCTACAGCGGACCTGACCGGCCAAGTTCAGGCAGACACCTGCAAGTCTGGCCTTTGTCCTCCAGAGGCCAGCAGCCCGCTGAATCCATTCTCAAGTTCCTTTTTTTTTTAATTTAGTAATCGCCAATTATTTTATTATTTTCTCCCAATTTGGCATATCAAATTATTTTTAGCCCCAGCTCATCGCTACCACCCCGCGCTGACTCAGGAGTGGTAAAGACGAACACATGTTGTCCTCTGAATCGTGTGCCGTCAGCCGACCGCTTCTTTTCACACTGCAGACTCACCATGCAGCCACCTCAGAGCTACAGCATCGGCGGACAACGCAGCTCTGAGCAGCTTACAGGCAAGCACGCAGGCACCCGTCCAGACTACAGGGGTCGCTGGTGCACAGTGAACCAAGGACACCCTGGCCGACCTAAGCTCTTGGTCATGGGATCGGAGGAAACTAATTGAACCTTCAGTGCTACTGAACTGTGTGGGGAAGTGCTTTGGTGATGGAGCATAATTGGACTTGGAGAGAAAAAACAGGGGTAATCCAAAAAGGTTAAATTTCTAAGATCTAAATTCCAAGTCAGACATGTGTACAAGGTAATCCTGATTTTTATCACATCAAACTGTTATTTATCATAAAAATGCATAAGATGAAAACAATTGTTAGGCAGTTGAGAAAGCCCAATTGCGATTTTAATAACGGCATGTGCTTTCTTTATTCCCCCTAGGGAGGCACAATAAATCTTGTTCTCTTGTTCATGTTTTCAATTATCTTTTTGATCTTTTCATTTGTTTAATGGAATCACAGCAGCTCAAATGTCTCTCTCTCTCTCTCTCTCTCTCTCTCTCTCTCTCTCTCTCTCTCTCTCTCTCTATGTCTCTGTCTGCCTTGGTCTCTCTTTTTCTATCTCTAGGTATCAGTTTGTGTCCCATCAAGGTGACCTACACAGCTTCGAAGCCAAAGCAATTACAAGTTATAATTGGAGGATGAGGAGTAATTATGTGCAGACACACACACACAAGCCCATTGATATACATAACCAGACATTTCTTTTGCAAGTGAAACATGTATTTCTTTTTTGTATAGCCTTTTCTTCTCCAGCCCACTGTATTATTTCAGGAGACACCGTCAGTAAGATATAGGTTCGTTATTACTTATTAAAGTGATTGCAGTTCACACAATAGTTAATTTCATGCTCTCAGCTCAGGCTACATAGTCAAAGAGATTAAGTCTTTAATTAACTCCTATTTTTTGGATGGAGGAAAACACCTGTTAATATATCTACTGTATGCATAGTTACAATGTACTCAACGTGTACATCTTTTTGCATGATATATGTACACAATTGCATCAGAAAAAGGTTAGGGTTAGAGATAGGATTGGGATTAGTGTTATATTATGCAAAAGAAATACAAATTAGGTTCATTGTAAGTATGCATCATAACATTGTAATTATGTGTAAGTACACATGTGACTGAAGCAGGGCTAGAAGCTCTGTACAAGAGAGGGCAGGGCAAAGCCCTGCTCCTATAAAGTGTATTTGTTTTGTATTATTACTTTATTATTATTGTTGTTATTATTATGATTTATTATGTATTTAAGTGACGGCGAAAGACTTGTTTTTGTTCACACTTTTTATTTGGTTCTGTGAGTAGTGTTTTCTGTTTAAATATTTTATTTATTTTTGTTATTTAAATAAACAGCGCATGCCGCTTTTGTTTTGCAACTGCAGTACTGCCTGTCTCTTCTTGCATCTGGCCTGACGTCACCACCTGGCTATCCTGTCACACATGGTGTCCTGCGTGGGATTGCAGTGTCTCCAGGACTCGGTCCAGAAAAGGATACTGCAGGTTTTAGTTTTCTTTTTACTTTGTGTGTGAAAAAAATGGGAAAGAAGCAGAGGCAAAATCACAACAGTGAGGGGCTGGTCGCAAGCCCCACCGCGTCTCTGACAAGGTGGACGTCTGCATGACCTGCTTGAATAGGGAAAAATGGTGCTTTAAAGTTTAGCGAGGTCGGGCACGAGTCGCCTGACTAATACCAGCCCCCACCTCAGGAAGAAGAAGTGGAACCAGAGCCACAGCCACAAGAGGAGGTTAGCTGGGAAGCCCTCCTCCAGAGCATGGGTGTGCTGCATCTGTGGGGAGTGGGGGCATTTCCCAGTCAACTGCCTCCTCCCACCAGAGAAATGCCTGCTGCGTCCATTCCCACTGGTGGTCCCACCTCCACCACCCACAGCAGACAAGGAAGACCTGCTATGTCCATCTCCACCAGTAGAGGAAGCATGTCTGCTAGCCTCTCCTTCGCAGCCAAAAGGGGAGGAGCCCCTGCCGCCATCGCAGCCAGAGGGGAATGAGTCCCTGCTGCCTTCCTAGCCAGAAGGGGAGGAGCCCCAGCCAACTTTGCAGCCAGAAGGGGAGGAGCCCCTGTTGCTTTTACCATCAAGAGGAGAGGAGCAGGAGTTACCTCTGCCTCCAGCACCACCACTGGGAGAAGTGGAGCTCCTGCTGCTGCCTTCATGGTCAGGGGCTCCCCTCTCGCTGTCGCCTCCCGAGGGTCTGCTGCCTCCTTCGTCTGGGGTCACTGAGGGCTCTGCTTCTCCTGGGGTCGCTGAGGGCTCTGCTTCGCCTAGGGTTGCTGAGGGCTCTGCTTCGCCTGGGATCGCTGAGGGCTCTGCTTTGCCTGGGGTCGCTGTCGGCTCTGCTTCACCTGGAGGCGCTGCTGGCTCTGATTTGCCTAGGGTCTCTGTCAGCTCTTCATAGCACAAAGGGGAGCTATTGGCAACGAAGAAGAGGGGGGGGGTCAGGAGACCAGCTTCCCCCGCAGCAGTTTCTCTGCAGGAGCAAGTGTGGCCGGAGCCTCAGAAGAGGGAGCTGGAGAGGTGAGGAGAGGAGACCACATCCACCACAGCCCCGACCACTACCCCTGTACCACAGCCTGGCACACGGAGCTTGGATCCCTCGGCCTGGGCTCGCAGACACCCAAGCTCATAGCCAGGCACAGGAAGTTGACTGGTCTCCTGCTACTCCCCCCTGGTTGCCCAGATGTTGCTGCATGGTCACCTGGGCTCGCACCTCTGCCTGGAGCTGCAACCCACTACATACTGGGGGGGTGTATGTAGCAGGGCTAGGAGCCCTGTACAGGAGAAGGGGGCCCTGCTCCTATAAAGTGTATTTATTTTGTATTTTACTATTATTATTATTATTATTATTATTATTGTTTTTGTTAGTATGTATTCAAGTGATGGCCGTGTTATTGTTTATTTGTATTTATTTAAAAATGTCTATGATGGCGTAGCCGTGTGTTTTGTTTTGTTTCTGGCAGAGGCGAGATTAGGCAGTTCGTCCTCTGCCAGTGTGTAATTAAAAAGAAAACCTTGTTTAGAAGGTGGCCATCTCCCGAATTGATTCATTTGTTGCTAATCAGGAGATGGTCACCTGCATAGAAGTTGGCAGCTCTCTGAACTCCTATATATATATATATATATATATATATATATATATATATATATATATATATATATATATATATATATATATATATATATATATATATATATATAGATTATATGATATGCCCAGCCTGACCATTCACACTTTATTTGAATCTCTGAGCAGTGTTTTCTGTTTAAATATTTCATTTATTTTTGTTATTTAAATAAATGGTGTACACCCTGGTGTTTTGCAATACTGCCGCTGTCTCTTCCTGCATCTGGCCTGATGTCACCACCCGGCTATCCTGTCACAGTGACATACAGAGGGACAAAAACACTCAAATATGTTGTTAGAAGATAATACTCTCAATAATCAATGCTAAATAATATTAATATCGAGTTTCATCATAATTGATGAGAGGTTTTTCAGATATAAGGAATAATGTAATGTGTCACGTAGGTACATGTAGCATAATAGAGTGCAGACAAGCATGGCTATCATTGGGAAAGCATGTTAAATGCATGAGAAAGTGGCAAATTACCTTTCAGATTTCCTATAGTAAACTTTTATAAGTGTATTACTATCAGGTTGTAGTGCAGTTATCATATCAATCAATTTGACTGCCTGCTTTTACTCCTCAATAAATCTCAGCAGAATAGACAGCCCTAGCATGTCACAGTACTTACAGCAGGGGAACGCTGAAGGAAATTTCAATGATACATCACTTAACATGCATTTATGATAGTTATTCATTTTAGCTGTCAAATACTTCCTGGATATGGAGTTTAATAAGAATGCCATTAGCAGAAAGTAATTCAGTCTCCTTATTAACTACCTGTATGCTACAATTCACCTCTACCAAATAAGTAGAAAGAGGCTGGCCAATCATTTAAAGACCTACAATGTGCATTTTGGAGTAACACCTGACTGATTCCAGTATTATGCATATAGAAGCCCTGATGTGAGGCTTCGATAATTCAGTTGATACAGTTTATTAGAGAAAGTGCTGTTAAGAAAGTGTTTTGTTAGCTGCAACCACTTAAAGTACATTTCAGATAAGATTGTCGAGGTGTGTTTTGTAATATGTTGTCACAAAGACGGCCGGAGTGGGGGACGTCAGACCAGAAACAGGAACCAGGAAATAAACAGAGGTGGTTTTATTTTTTGAGGAAGCTGAGCGCTTGCTCAGCATTTAATGAATTAACAGAACAGTAAATAAAAAGGTTGTAACAAACAAAAACACAGGACACTGGTAGCCAAAATAAATAGACAAACAAAACGGACAAACACTAAACAACATGGTGAGCCGATATTTTACTTTACGTTATTATTTTATTATTATTACCTCCGTCTCCACACCTGTTCTCCACTCACCGAACACACAACCCCCGAGTGAGTGAAAACATGCTACTTTTATGCAGCTGTACCGAGATTCGATTGCTAATCATTCATTTAATTGGAGTCGCGTTACAACTGCACGTGAATTAATAAAGTGCAATTCCCCGTGCTCACATATTATTACTTTTTACTTGCACGTGAAGTGCTGTGCAATCCTCATGCCTAAATACAAATATACATTTTTAACACTCGTGTTACAAAGACCCGTTTATATCCCGTGCTGACAGTGGGGCGAATCTCACCTCCCGCTGTACCACTGGCAGTGGAAATGCTGCCAATGGTGCTGCTGTCAGCAGACGTGCTGACAGCTCCCAGACTGACTCCTTCAGCCGGGGCAAGTCCAGCAGTGGAAAAGCTGCTGGGGTTGGTGGTCTCCAGACCTCCCCCAAGATCTCTGGCAGCGAAACTGCTGCGGGGGACCTGACCTCTCCCTCCTTTATAGCCGACAGCTCCCTCTGGGGGGACTCCAGCCACCAGAACTCTGCAGCAAAATTGCTGTGGGGAAAAGTGGTCTCCTGACCTCTCCCTCCCTTCTTCATAGCCAGCAGATCCCTCTGGTGGGGCTCCAGCCACATTGACATCTGTGGCCAAGCAGAGCTGACTGAAACCCCTGGCGAAGCAGTTCCAGCGACCCCAGGCGATGCGGAGTGGCTGGCAACCCCAGGCGATGCAGAGCAACAGGCAACCCTAGGGGATGTGGAGCAATAGGCAACCCCAGGCGATGCGGAACGGCTGGCAACCCCAGGCAATGCAGGGCAGGGAGTCAGGACAAGCTGGGGTGCGGGTGTTGGCCCTCTTTTCGGCCACTGCGGTTGGGCGGTTCTTCCCCATGCTTCCCTCAGCAGCCTATGCAAGGGCTGCTGAGGACCACCAGCATCTATTCCTGGTCCTTCTGGTGCAGGGAGAGGCAGCTCCTGCTCCTCTCCTCGTGATGGTGGGGGAAGTGATACCAGCAGGCATTCATCCTCTGCTGGTGGAAAGGGACCCAGCAGGCATTCACCCTCTGCTGGTGGATGGGGACCCAACAGGAATTCACCCTCTGCTGGTGGACGGGGACCCAGCAGGCATTCACCCTCTGCTGGTGGAGGTGGCGGAGGCAGCTCCTGCTGCTCTGCTCCTGGTGGTGGAGGTGGCAGAGGCAGAGACAGCTCCTGCTGCTCTGCTCCTGTCGGTGGAAGCGGGTAGTCTCCTGCCGGTGAAGATGCTGGAGGCAGAGGCAACTCCTGCTGCTCTGCTCCTGCCAATGGAGGTGGCGGGTGTAGTGTCCTGGCGGCGAAGGTGGGAGCGGCGTGTAGTCTTCTTGCGGCGGAGGTGGGAGTGCCATGTAGTCTACCCTTATTACAGGGGACTGGTGCGGCTCTCCCTCCCTTGCAGGGGACTGGTGCGGCTCTCCCTCCCTTGCAGGGGACTGGTGCGGCTCTCCCTCCCTTGCAGCGGACTGGTGCGGCTCTTCCTCACTTGCAGGGGACTCTCTCCTGCTTTGGAAACAGCGGTGGGACCTCTCCCTTTGACGCTGGAGGCGGCAGCAACGGTTATATCGCCCTGGGTTCCTAGCCTTCAGGCAGAACTCCTCTTGTCCTCCTCCTGCAGTCATTGCTGCCACCTTCCTCTCCTCTTCCTTTGGTGGAGCTGAGCGAAGGTTCTCGCTCAGCATTTAATAGTGTATAGACAGACAGAAAATAAAAGATTGCAAGACAAACAAAAACACAGGACACGGCACTCGTAGCCAAAATAAACAGACAAACAAAACGGACAAACACTAAACAGCACGGTGAGCTGATATTTTACTTTACGTTATTATTTTATTATTATTACCTCTGCCTCCACACCCTTTCTCCACTCACTGAACACAACCCCCGAGTGAGTGAAAACATGCTGCTTTTATGCAGCTGTACCGAGACTCGATTGCTAATCAATCATTCAATTGGAGTCGCGGTACAACTGCACGTGAATTAATAAAGTGCAATTCCCCGTGCTCACATATTAGTGCTGTGCAATCCTCTTGCCTAAATACAAATATACATTTTAAACACTCGTGTAACACAGACCCGTTTATATCCAGTGTACCAATGACTATACATCAACATTAACATACAACATATAACACAAAATACACACAGGGGCGGGCACTTTGCCAAATATGTACATTGCAAAACCTCAAAATTTGAAGAAAAAAAAAACACTAAAAACTTTGTATTTTTTAAAGTTATATAAGAAAATGTATTTGCCAGTTTGGCAAGGTAATTATTGTAATACGGAAATAAGAAAATGAAACTTATTTTAAACAACAATTACTAGCCTTAATACCTCCTTAAAACAAACACCATTCTTAACACACAAAATTGTAAATTTAAATTCCTAAAATTAGATTCCTGCTCTTATTCTCTTCAGTACAAAACAACTCAGATACTTGTTTTTTCGGTGAGCTACTTAAATTGCAAACAAAACTCCTGAAATAAGAGTAAATATCTTGCCAAGAAAATGCAAGATATATATATATTTTTCTCAATATGTGAGTATGTTATTTTTTGCAGTGTACAAGATTCATGTGGGGTTAGTTCTCTATATCTGACAGAATTGGGTAGAGGCAAGTTCTTCCATATACAGGACTGCACATATGAAGCTCTTCCATATATAGGACTGCACATATGAAGCTCTTCCATATACAGGACTGCATGCATTATACTGCAGCTTTATGAGCAACAGCCTCAGCAGTGTCGACTAGCTATTCGTGAGATTAGTAGAAACTTCCGTGAAGGAATTTGAAGTAATAATCACGTCGTAATCAATGGTCATGCAGTGTTCCTCTTGAACAAGGTAAACACCATCCAGACTCAAAACATTTCATCAATGCTGTCCTTGTATGGTGGCCCTACACCTGGCTGAGTGTAAGGCAGTTTTTTTCTTGTTAGTCTCCTTGCAGCAGGGTGGACCCTGTCTCTGGTTCATCTGATTGAGCAGGAAAGCCTGGCCGGGACTTCTTATGATCAGTCTCTGTTTGGCTAGGGGGCGTGTCCAGGGAGCCAAAGGCCTGTTCAAAAAGAGTCCGTGCATAGGTCCTGGATGCTGTGAGGTTGTTGATCTATAGGTGTGTGCTGAGCTAAACGCATATGGGTTTACACCGAGGAGGAGAGCATCTGTTCCACATGGAATATTGCTACAAGAAACCATTACACGTACTGTAACACCGCAGGGCTGTTAAACTAGGCACCCTCACGTGATGGATTGCTTCTCAAGTACAGTGCCTTGAAAAGTATTTGCCCCCTGTCTGATTTTCCTGCATTTTTGGGCATTTTTCACATTGAATTTGGTAAAATCTTTTTGTGGGTTGTAGTAGTTTATAGAGGGAGTCAGAGAAAAAATGACACCACAGTTTGGTGCTTCTTTCATTTGTTTGGTATGCAAGGTAATCAAACATGCAATCTTCAGGTGTGAAAAAGTTATTGCCCCTCTAGATAACTCAACCCAATTAAAGGGATAATTAGGGTCAGCTGTTTGAATACTTTGGTTAACAATTAGGCCTGATTTGGGCCGACCCTACCCAATATAAATCTGACTAACTTTGGCCCTTACCATCAGAGTCAAGTTGTCAGCACACAGGTTCTAGAGGCACATCATGTCACGATCAAAAGAAATTCCTGAAGACCTCCAGAAGAAAGTTGTTGATGCTTATCAGTCTGGAAAGTAGCAAGGCGGAAACCACTGCTCACTAAGGAGAACATGAATGCTGGTGAAGTTTGCCAAAAAGCACCTGGATGATCCTCAAGAGTTCTGGAACAATGCTCTATGGACAGATGAGACAAAAGTAGAACTTTTTTGGCAACATGGGCCCTGTTATGTCTGGCGAAAACCAAACCCTGCATTCCACAGTAAGAACCTCATGCCAACGGTCAAGCATGGTGTTGGTAGTGTCATGATTTGGGGATGCTTTGCTTCATCAGGACCTGGACGACTTGCCATCATTGAAGGAACCATGAATTCAGCTCTGCATCAGAAAATTCTACAGGAGAATGTCAGGCCATCAGTCCTTCAGCTGAAGCGCAGCTGGGTCATGCAGCAAGACAATGATCCAAAACAAACAAGCAAGTCTACACCAGAATGGTTGAAGAAGAAGAAATTTAAACTTTTGGAATAGCCTAGTCAGACCTAAACCACAATGAAATGTTGTGGCAGGACCTGAAACGAACAGTTTATGCTCGAAAACCCACAAATGTCACTGAGTTGAAGCAGCTCTGCATGAAAGAATAGGCCAACATTCCTCCACAGTGCTGTAAGAGCCTGATCAATAACTACAGGAAGCGTTTGGTTGCAGTTATTGCTGCTAAAGGTGGCGTACATGTTAGCCCACGTAGTTCAGGGGGCTTTGAGCGGAGGGCTTCCAATTTCCTGTCAATTAGTATTTATTTTCTATTTAAGCTCTGATCATTTGCACCTTCGCTGTCTAGTGTTTCGTTCTGAATCCTGAACGTATCCTGTAGTGGAACGCGTTATTCTGCTTGAAAAAAAAACAATCTATATAGATCATTCTTGCAAATTATAATCTTAAATACTTGCAAGCTTACCTGCCTCCAAATGGAAAAGCCTTCTGCCCACGCCTTACCTTCTGACTCTACGAGTTCCTGCCTCCGACTCCTCCACCGGTCCATCTCTGTCCGACCTCCTGTCCCTTCTCCTCCTGACTTCTGACTGCACCAACCTTGCCAGCCGACCTTGCTTCCACCCAGCCTTCAGCCAGACAAGGGCGCAGCTCAAAGCGCGGTTCCACCAGCCGGCCGCAGCTTCATTATAACGATTGGATGACATCTAAGCTGCTGAAAGTTCTCTTCGAGAAGTCTATTCCCATCGGCGGAGACCGCATGTCCCTGTTTCTTACTTATTGGGAAGCCGAGTCAGCAGAGTCGATTCTTCCCCCCCCCCCCCCCCCCCCCCCCCCCACCAAATGCAAGCTTCTTGTGCTACTCTCAGAGCTCCCACTCCCAGAGACCAGCTCCCCCTGCCGGCAAGGCCACAGCTTCTGCTGCTGCAGTTACACACTTTGCCCACCCCCTCTAGCAGCGGTGCCCCTGACGACATGTTTAATCAGCTGCAAACTTTGCTCCCTCAGCGCTCGTCTTGACAAACTGAAGAACCCTTCTTCTGCTCCACTTGCCTTCAGTTCCAGCACCCATTACTCTGGTACATCCTCCTCAGTACTGCCCATTGCTCTTCCAGTGTTCAACCTTGCCCCTCCCCCGCTCCCATAGCCAGCAAAATTTACTGTTCCTTCAGAAGATCCTGCCTTGGTTTTCCATCAGCTATGTTCAACATTTTAAAAGACCTGTTCAGTCCATTTCATATACCATTTCATCTTGTGGCGGCTTGTGCTTTCGACTGGTCACAACATGTGCGGATCACAGCACCGGCGCATCTCAGACCATGGTTACCATGACAACGCCCTCATTGAGTGACTGTGGGAGTGGTAAATTGCCATGGTGACCAGACAGCTTCATCAGGCACTGCGAGCTCTGTGCCTCAGTACTGCAATCTTCTGGCTTCCTGTTGATGCACTTTCACAACCTGTGAGGGCTTGTTCTACTTGCCGAATTGTGACATCTAAATACTACGTTAATGAATTCATATACATGACTAACTGTCCTAAAACATGTACCTAGTATATTCAAATCTAAAAGAATATGCAATTGTTGTTCTACATAGACAAGGATTTTAATCAAATAACGAAACATATTCTACTCTGCTTCACTCAGGCCAATGGTTTCATTCCAATCATAACCTCTAGATGGCAGTATAACACCACAAGTTCTATACAGTCTTTAAGCTGGTTTGCTATCACTGCTAAGCTTGCACTCCAGCTTTTCTATCCATTCCTGCAGTTCATTGTCACTCTAAGGGATTCTCACGAGTTTCCCTCCTGCCTCAATCTTTTGCCTCCTATATCAACTGACATTCTTCAATTTCAACTCTTACCCTCTTCAAGGACCTGGTCATGAAGCAACGCGCTCAGCTGCAATTTGAGATGCTCAGAATCTACCATCACAGTAACGTCCAGCTTCCCTTCATCAGACATTATTCCTGCAACTTATTCCTGTTCCCAGATTCGTGTTTCCTCATCTGGCTCCACTCCTCTGACCAGCTTCATTAAGGCACGTTATTCAACTTTCAGAGTCATCATTTCAGCAATGAGAGCCGCCAGTCAGACACGGAGTCATGTCCTACGATTATCAACATTTCAGTCAATGTCCTCCTACCCCCAATAGACAATACTTTCATAAACTGCTCCTGACCAAATCAATAGGTTTTGCAGATGCCTTGGAGCAACACGTTCTTCATCCTTTCGGGTTCTGCAGCAGTCTCAGAGCTCTGCATTCTTCATCTCTCCCAAAAACAGCCATATCTCTAGCTCCATCTAAATCTGTCTTAACACTGAAAGACCAATATTCACTGCATTCTGCAGATCCCTACTCTCTGCAGCAGACCACCACACTCTACCGATAGTAGTCCTCCGTTCACTATTTGCAGATCTCTGCTTTCTGCAGCTGGGCCTCTGGACACTACTGACAGCACTCCATCATTTTCTTCCTTAGACCTCTGCTCCGTTCAGCAGATCCCGCCCTCTACTGTTAATCGTTACTTAATACAGCAGATCTCTGCTCCCTCTTCAGGTCTGCTCACTACTGCAGCAAAAGTTGCTTCAGTTTACTGTTTAGATCTGCAACTGCACTTCTCCAGAGCCTCCAATGCTCCAGCTTTCCTCCAATACACAGATCATGGCAGCATTCCCACAATCAAGGCTAACGCGAATTCCCATCTAATCAAAATATGGGGCACTTCTTCAGCAATCTATTCATATGTCCACGCATTTTCTCAAATGTTACAGCATTAATACATGATGAGAGACGTGGTACGAGACTGGAAATCTGTCTTGATTATGAGTTAAGGAGTTCCACTATTAGGAGAATAACTGGAGTTGCGAAACCCAAATCTCTGAACGTGAGTTCACCTTTTCCGTTTCAAGCAGACATGATAGATGCAAACCGCTGATCGATCCCGTATTAACTAAAACATAGAATGGTGACATCGCATCTCTCTGCCCTCGTTTCTAGAATATGGGGCACAAGGGACAAAGCTTCCCCAGCTGCCGAGTCATATGTTCATTCAATCCAGCTGTCAGTAACCTCCTTCAATCAGCTGAGGATTGCATATCTATAGTCCTCACATTTCTTCAAGAGCTTCCTATACTACAGCCTGCTCAGTGTTTTCAACATTCTGCACCCAAAATCGAATAATCATATCCCATCAATCGAAACCGGATCCTGTCTCTCATCATCCATGCTAGGGATTCTCTCCATCTGCCTCTATTCTCTCCACACGAGCAGTTCATCTGACCCTCCATGGGATTCTTAAGAGTATTCCCCTTGCATGGAACCCCCCCCCCCCAAAAAAAAAAAACCCTGTTCATTGATTCCTCTCGCTCCTATCATCACTCGTCACTGGTTCTCAACCCACCTCTCCAACCTCGCCCCCAGAGCCTCCCCAAGAGCAGGCCCCCCCCCCCCCCCCCCCCCCCCCCCCCCCCCCTCGACTCCAAGTTGCCTCACCTTCGAGGGGAAGAGCCCCCCCCCCCCATCATTCCGTAAAGGTGCAGCCACCTCCTCCGCGAAGGACCAACATCAATCATAGTCTGATCAAGAATGTGGGGAGCTTGTCCTCTGCGGTGGATTCTTACATTCATTCATTCTCCTGATATAGTTCCTGTTCATTATAAAATTGCTAGTATGCCCGGAGTGGGGTTATCCTGTTTGCCTGGGCCACCAGAGGTTTTCCCCTAATCAGCCTCAAGGGTTTTTTTCCTCTCCACGTAGCAGCAGGTATACACATAGTCACATCCTACTAAATTACTAGCCATCCCTCTCTTTGTCCCATATTATCCTTCTGGTCTTTTATTTATGTTATGCACTGGCATGTGCTCTTTTGTTTGTCTCATGGTGTGGGGGATTTTGCGAGGAGCCGGGGGTCCATCCTTTGGGGGGGCAAGTGAGTCTCACTTCCCCGAGCTCAGGGCTAGGTATCTGTCTCCTTTACCTTCAGGGGGCTTGTGGAAGGGTGATGGGTAATTCACTGACACAGGAGACAGACAGGTGAATTTGGCAACACCGCACAGGTGCCCAGTTTTATTTCAGGGTGCTATTTTTCTTTTTATCCCACAGATGGCGCTGTGGGTCCGTGGTCTGATTTACCAACGATGGTAAACAGAACCACGGGCATACCAAGCGATGGTACACAATACTGGTGCCCTTGCAGGTGCTTCGAAACAATAATTCAAAATAGAAGGCACAAAGGAACAGGGAAAATAAAACAGCAACAAAACTACAAAGAAAAGGTGCTGCACTTGACAGCTATATCAGTCACCGCTACCCGTGCGACCCGGATCACCGTCCTACACTGCCGGCTAACTAGCCTGCTCCGTTACAATACTCCGAGGTCTGCCCAAGGGTTTCCCGCTCTCACTGTCTCGCTCTGACACACTCAGTTTTGGTGTCGGTTTCTCCCGACTGGTTCTCGGTCCTCGACCAGCGCTTCCGCACTCTCGGCGCGTTTAAAGGGCAGACCTGAGGAAACAGCGGAGCATTATTTTATAGGGCCAACAATCTCCCAAATCTCGCCTCTCAGCCATTCAGAGAGGGAGAAAGTCCACACACCCACTTTCCCACCTCCCCGTGTCACTGCCATGACTCACAGGCGGTTGTTGGACGACTGCCGCCCTCTTCCTGCAGCCCTGTGAACATGCCAGCAGAGTCAGCCACATGAGTCAGAGTGGACCCCCGGCCACACTCTGTCTTTTCGCAGCTCCTGCACTTATCTTACCTCACTTGAGGCTCTGTTCTATACTCTGCCTCAATTCGGGATGTGGCTACTCCGTGCTCGAGTCCCATACTAACTTCTATCCCAGGCAGCGTGAAGTCTCATCCAATTGGGGGTATAACAAGCGCCCCAAACCAGAAGTCTCAAATGCTGGGTACTCTCTCTATCTCCTTTCATGTCCCAGTCTACTGGGACCGACTTCTTCCTGAGGGGCAGCTCCCAGAGTCATAACCCTTGTATGTGCTTTTGGTTGCTGGGTCTTTTACCCCTGGGTTGTGTCGGCATCGTCGCCCTCAGTCAGTGACCACTCTGTATCCTGTCTTCGGTTGCTGGGTCCTCTGCCCGTGGGTTGTGTCGGTATCATCACCCTCAGTCAGTGACCATCTTTCTATCCTGTTTCGGTTGCTGGGTCCTCTGCCCCCTGGGTTATGTCGGCATCGTCGCCCTCAGTCAGTGACCATCTTTCTATCCTGTTTCAATTCCTGGGTCCTCTGCCCCCTGGGTTATGTCGGCATCGTCACCCTCAGTCAGTGACCAGCTTTCTATTCTGTTTCGGTTGCTGGGTCCTTTGCCCCTGGGTTATGTCGGCATCGTCGCCCTCAGTCAGTGACCGTCTTTCTATCCTGTTTCGGTTGCTGGATCCTCTGCCCCCTGGGTTATGTCGGCATCGTCGCCCTCAGTCAGTGACCATCTTTCTATCCTGTTTTGGTTGCTGGGTCCTTTGCCCCTGGGTTGTGTCGGCATCGTTAACCTCAGTCAGTGACCACTTTCTATCACAGTTTCCATATCTGGCTCCGCTGGTCTGCTACTAGAGTCTGGGCCACCCCAGTTATTTAGTTTAAAGGGGGTGATTACTTTTTCACACAGGGGCATTGGGTGTTGCATAACTTTCTTTAATAAATGAATGAAATAAGTATCAAAATGTTGTGTTATTTATTCACTCTGGGTCCCTTTTATCTATTAGATGTTGGTTGAAGATCTGATAACATTCAGTGTCAGAAATACAAAAAAATGCAGAAAATCAGACTGGCAAATACTTTTTCATGGCACTGTATACTTAGTGTTCTGCATTTCCGGTTTATTACGAATTTTACCAGAAAACTACAGGATTTGTTTTAAATTGATCTTGGTTTTTACTGATGTGTACCCAATTTTTGTCTATTATTCAATATTTTCCCAGAACTATTCTCTAGGAAATACACAATATTTGATTAAAATGCTGTTTTATACTCATTATAATAAGCAGCCCTACACTGTAACCTAGTATGCAGCAGACATTTAGACGTCAGAGGACAAATAATGTGTATACGTGGTTCTCTGTCACTTCATAAACACATTATCACCTGATTATGTTGGCCAATCAAAGTCTGATTATTGTCACAACTGCTGGACAGAGTAATACTAGCTTGATCAAAAACTAAACTGAAATACATGGAAATATAACATTTTTATTGGAGGAGGAATGGGGTGAAAACGTAAATCACTTTATGACCATTCAAAAGAAAACGAATGCTTTGAAGTATACAAAAATTAAAACTAGCAGAAGTGGGTCAGATGCGGCAGAGGATGCACAGCGCTGCAAACATTGAGGTACATGTTTGCGTGGACAATAAAAGAACATTAAAAATAAGCGGCACATTAAAACAATAATGTGAACTGAGAAACAAGCAATACATTTATTCAGCTTTTACACGCGCTTTAATAAAAAGAGCGCAGAATGTCTGTGTTAATGAGTTTGTCAGAGCGCTGTGCTTTGCTGGACAGTCACTGTTTATTGCAGAGGTATGTATCGGTGACTTTGTGGGACTGTACTGCCTGTCCATCAATTAAACGCTGCCTAAGCCGACAATCTTAAATGTCAATATTTGACAGAAAATGGCGATGCTTTGGTTGGTAAATTTATACGCGTCGATGGCTTGCACCCCCCAGTTCTGTCAATTTTCTTTTCCTTTTATGATTTCAAGTAGAATAAACCTGGCTTATTTTGTGCTGATGTCATGTTTATAGTTTCTGTAGATACTATTTATGTCAGCATAGCGATTGCCCAAACGTTCGCAAAGTACCAGCTAGCTTGCACAGATTCGGCTAATCAAATAAAACCTGGAACTGGTGAAACATCTATGTAATAAGAACCTAATTTCCAACCCATCTAGCTCCTCTTTATATTCTGCATCATCATACATGCCAGACACATTATTAATCAGAAACCAGAACTGCTACGCATTATATTCCACATGTAAAATGTGTATACTGAGAATCCCCCCCCCCCCCCCCCCAATTTTTACTGATGTTTCAATTAAAAACAATTTTTTACCGATTTTATCCCTATTTTAATATATGTAAAATAAACAAGATCGTGAAAACCACATATAACAGGAGACATGCATGTATTCTCTATCGCTATTAAACACACACACACATACATACATACATGGTATTCCATTGGTTTGTATATAATGTCCATGCTGACGTAAGACAGATATACAAGTCCTCCGAAAAGTGCGCCGTCAGCTTCTTTTCACTCTGCAGGCCTGCCACACAGCCACCAGAGCCACAACATCATAGCATTAAAGGATTGATTTCATTAACACATTGCTACTAATGCTCTTGTTATTATTCCATGAGTTTGATACAATAACTAAAGAACACTGGTCATGCTGGGAATACATACTTTTAAGATTAGAATCCTGGATTTAGCATTTCAGTCGAAGACAACCAAATAAAAATCACATAATTGTAATAATGACTTTAAGAAACGTCATATCTGAGATTTGAAAAACAATTAAACATAACTGCCTCAACACCCTGATGGCCTCAACACCCTTAATGGCATTCTGAAGAACATAATAATGTGTAGCAAATGTTATAGTACGATGGCATGTAGACCTTTCATGCACAAAGATGCAGTTTGTATCACATCAAAGTTCTAGTTGACTTGGCCGGGAGAAAGTGAACCATGTATAATAGAGCATAAAGGAGTGAAAAGGAAATGGAAGAACAACAACCCTCTTTTCATCTGGAAAGTTGGCTCTTGGCTGCTGTTTCCTCCCTGAGGATTCCCACCTGGAGTGAAATGTTACATTTCAACATGGCACTTTAAATCACTGTGGAAACTCCCTCGCAGAAAATACAATTTTTTTTCACAACAGTGATTCCTGGCACTTTCTTTGTTAGAACAGGAAAGATTTACATTAAAGGAGGAATAACTACAAGTGATCTAAGTCGGGTATTTCTTCAAAAAAGAACAGCGTTCAAATCCAGCTGAAGTTCTTTGATTTTCTCAGTTTTTCTCACCAATTTAGAATGTCCAATGACATTCCATCACCGCAGCATTTCCCCACGCATCTCAAGGGAACTGAAGGTCAGTGGGCATCCTCCGATCCTACGACCAAGCATCTTTAAGCCCAGAAACTTGAGATGTCATGAAGCTACCTTAGGAGGACAAAGGCCAGGTCCGCTTTAACTCACCAGGTGCCTGGCCAGTGTGAGGAGAAGCAGCCCCATTGTTTACCCACGAGTGTGTCTGAGCCAATGCAAAGCTCCCTGACTAACTAAAGCCTAACAGTCCAATTAAGACCTATTAGTTCTTTGCTTGTATTTTAAACTTCATTTTAGAAAATTATAGGGGTGAGCAGTAATAAAGTTAAGAAACAATGTAGATGGATAAATGGATTTGAAAGCATTAGAACATAAGAAGAACTTAAGAAAGTTTACAAACGAGAGGAGGCTCATTCGGCCCATCTTGCTCGTTTGGTTGTTAGTAGCTTATTGATCCCAAAATCTCATCAAGCAGCTTCTTGAAGGATTCCAGGGTGTCAGCTTCAACAACATTACTGGGGAGTTGATTCCAGACCCTCACAATTCTCTGTGTAAAAAAGTGTCTCCTATTTTCTGTTCTGAATGCCCCTTTTTCTAAACTCCATTTGTGACCCCTGGTCCTTGTTTCTTTTTTCAGGCTGAAAAAGTCCCTTGGGTCGACACTGTCAATACCTTTTAGAATTTTGAATGCTTGAATTAGGTCGCCACGTAGTCTTCTTTGTTCAAGACTGAACAGATTCAATTCTTTTAGCCTGTCTGCATATGACATGCCTTTTAAGCCCGGAATAATTCTGGTCGCTCTTCTTTGCACTCTTTCTAGAGCAGCAATATCTTTTTTATAGCGAGGTGACCAGAACTGAACACAATATTCAAGATGAGGTCTTACTAGTGCATTGTACAATTTTAACATTACTTCCCTTGATTTAAATTCAACACTTTTCACAATGTATCCGAGCATCTTGTTAGCCTTTTTTATAGCTTCCCCACATTGTCTAGATGAAGACATTTCTGAGTCAACAAAAACTCCTAGGTCTTTTTCATAGATTCCTTCTCCAATTTCAATATCTCCCATATGATATTTATAATGTACATTTTTATTTCCTGCGTGCAGTACCTTACACTTTTCTCTATTAAATGTCATTTGCCATGTGTCTGCCCAGTTCTGAATCTTGTCTAGATCATTTTGAATGACCTTTGCTGCTGCAACAGTGTTTGCCACTCCTCCTACTTTTGTGTCATCTGCAAATTTAACAAGTTTGCTTACTATACCAGAATCTAAATCATTAATGTAGATTAGGAATAGCAGAGGACCTAATACTGATCCCTGTGGTACACCGCTGGTTACCACACTCCATTCTGAGGTTTTTCCTCTAATCAGTACTTTCTGTTTTCTACATGTTAACCACTCCCTAATCCATGTACATGTGTTTCCTTGAATCCCAACTGCGTTCAGTTTGAGAATTAATCTTTTGTGCGGGACTTTGTCAAAAGCTTTCTGGAAATCTAAATAAACCATGTCATATGCTTTGCAATTATCCATTATCGATGTTGCATCCTCAAAAAAATCAAGCAAGTTAGTTAGGCACAATCTCCCTTTCCTAAAACCATGTTGACTGTCTCCCAGTACCCTGTTACCATATAGGTAATTTTCCATTTTGGATCTTATTATAGTTTCCATAAGTTTGCATATAATAGAAGTCAGGCTTACTGGTCTGTAGTTACCTGGTTCAGTTTTGTTTCCCTTTTTGTGGATCGGTATTACGTTTGCAATTTTCCAGTCTGTCGGTACCACCCCTGTGTCAAGAGACTGCTGCATGATCTTGGTTAGCGGTTTGTAAATTACTTCTTTCATTTCTTTGAGTACTACTGGGAGGATCTCATCCGGCCCAGGGGATTTGTTTATTTTAAGAGCTCCTAGTCCCTTTAACACTTCTGCCTCAGTTATGCTAAAGTTATTTAAAACTGGATAGGAACTGGATGACATGTGGGGCATGTTGTCAGTATCTTCCTTTGTAAAAACTTGTGAAAAGTAATCATTTAACATATTTGCTATTTTTTTTTCTTCCTCTACGATTTTGCCATTTGTATCTCTTAAACATTTAATCTCCTCTTTGAATGTTCTCTTGCTGTTGTAATATTGGAAAAACATTTTGGAATTGGTTTTAGCTCCCTTAGCAATGTTTATTTCTATTTCTCTCTTGGCCTTTCTAACTTCCTTTTTGACTTGCGTTTGCAGTTCTGTGTACTCTTTCTGCATACTTTCTTTTTGGTCCTTTTTTAATGCTCTGTAAAGTGCCTTTTTTCGCTGAATATTTTTTTTTAATTGATCTATTAAACCATTTTGGCAATTTAGTTTTACATTTAGATTTGTCTACTTTAGGGATATAATTGTTTTGCGCCTCTAGTACTACATTTTTGAAGAACAACCATCCTTCTTCTGTGGGTGTTTTCTCTATTTTACTCCAATCTACTTCTGTTAGTCTCTGTTTCATACCTTCATAGTTTGCTTTTCTAAAATTGTAAACCTTAGCTTTAGTCTTTACTTTTGGGGATTTAAAAAACACTTCAAATGAGACCATGTTGTGGTCTGAGTTTGCCAGTGGTTCTCTGACCTCTGTTTTAGTTATTCTATCTTCGTTATTTGAAAAGACTAAATCAAGGCATGCCTCCCCTCTAGTGGGTGCCTTCACAAATTGTGTTAGGAAGCAGTCATTTGTCATTTCCACCATTTCTATTTCATCCTTCGTGCTACCCACCGGGTTTTCCCATTTTATATGGGGGAAGTTGAAATCCCCCATTAGTATGGCTTCTCCTTTGCTACACACATTTCTAATGTCATTGTATAACAGATTATTGTGCTCACCGTCTGAATCTGGCGGTCTATAGCATGCTCCTATTATTATGCCTTTTGAATTTTTGTCTGTTATTCTGACCCATATTGATTCGGTTTTATTTTCTTTGTCCAGGTTTAACACCTGGGCTTCAAGACTGTTTCTTATGTATAGCGCTACCCCTCCTCCTCTTCTGTCCTGCCTGTCTTTCCTATACAGTGTATACCCACAAATATTATATTCGTCCCCATCACTCTCAGATAACCACGTTTCTGTAACACCTATCACATCATAGTTACCTGTTAGTGCAGTAGCTTCAAGTTCTAGAATTTTGTTTCTGATACTTCTAGCATTTAGATAAATACATTTAATGGTTGTCTTACCTGAGTTGTTGTTCTTGTTTTGATGCGGTCTCCCTTCTGTTTTTTTGTTGATTTCTCCCCCCTTCCTTTCTAGTTTAAATGCTTCCGAACCTGCTCGAGGATCTTTTCTCCGAGTAGACTGGTTCCCTTGTTATTTAAATGCAGTCCATCCCGTCTATACAGATAGTCCTCGTTGTAGAATGTGGTCCAATGATCAAGATAGGTGAAGCCTTCCCGTGTGCACCACGTCTTCAGCCATGCGTTTTGATTAATTATTTCCAGCTGTCCATATGGTCCTTTGCAAGGTGCGGGTAGTATACCAGAAAATACCACAGTTTTGGTTTTCTCTTTTAATTTCCTTCCTAGCTCTCTGAATTTGTTTTGCAGGGATTTTGGTCTGTCTCTTCCAATGTTGTTTGTACCGATGTGGACGACTACTACCGGGTCGTCTCCTGTTCGTTCTAGGAGCCTGTCCACGTTTTCAGTGATGTGCTTGACCGAGGCTCCCGGAAGGCAGCACACTGTTGTAGTAAGGGGGTCCAAACTGCGAATTGAACTTGCTGTGTTTCTCAATATGGAGTCCCCAACAATCATGACCTCCTTTCTTTTTGCTGTCTGGTCACCACTGTCAATAGGGTCCTGGATGTTGTTCCTTTCATTCTCTTGTTGTTGGTTCTGCTCATCAAAATTCTGAAGTGACTCAAATCTGTTGGTTGTTTTGATTTCTGGTGGTTGTGTTTGACAAAGTTTCTTTTTTTCCCGGCTTCTGCCTACCTGAACCCAGCTGTTCTGACCTTCTATCTCCCTGGTGGCTTTCAGTCTGTTAGGGGTGATGCAGACTTCCATGAATTGTGGGTGTGCCAGTTCCTCAAGATCCTGTTGCTGTCTCACTTCTTCCAGCTCCATTTCTAACATACTTACTAGTTTATGCAAATCCTGGATCGCGCGGCACTTTACGCACATTTGGTTTAGCTCCGCTGGGTTTTCTCGGATTTCCCACATCAAGCAGGTGTCACAGATTACTGGCTTGAAGACCATGTTGAGTTTTTTTTTTTTGAAGTTTAGTTTCTTCTGCAGCTGTCAACCTGCTTTCAAACTGCTTCGAAACTGCTCTGTACTTTTCCACGCCTGTACTTCTCCCACTCGCTGTCGCTGGGAAGACTGCCTCGTTTAACTGCGTTGTTCTGCTGTGCTGGTTAACATTTCCATAGAGTTAGACTGCACTTTAAACAAGTAAACTCATACTTTAGCCACTGTGTCAGGGTTATTGTATTTTTCATCCAGCTCCAAATGCTACTGTTGTTTTGTTGGAAAATATTTCAAAAGTCTGTTGTTTGTGTGCTTCGAATGATTGGAGAAACATGAAAGGAAAGCATTATTATTCACGTGACATTAAAAAGGAGAATTGAATTGTGTACAGGGATCAGAGAATGAAGAAGCAGTCTTATAAAATGAATGAGAGAGGAGCTTCTGTGGTGAGAAAGCAAGGTGAAATTGCACCCTGAAGCTGAGGGAACACAAAGACACTTCTTTAAGAACAGTGGCTTGAAACCTGGTTCCTGGAGATCATGAGACCTAGTTTGAGGCAACTTTGCTGTATCAAACCCCAAGTCTCCCCTTTGGTGCCATGCAGTGGCCTGAACCTAGTCTCCTGAAATCCACTTCCAAGCTTTATATCGTCTATTATTACCAAACCTTGTTTGTCACATTTATGATTTTGTCAGGAACACAAATAACTGAGATTCCTACATTACCACATAAAGGCCAAACTATATACACAGTAAAGTCATGGGGTCTTTAGATACACTTTATTATTATTATTATTATTATTATTATTATTATTATTATTATTATTATTATAGTAGTAGTAGTAGTAGTAGTCACAGTAGTAACAGTAGCAGTAGTAGTCATAGTATTTAATGAACTGGACATGGTAAGAGATAATATTATTTTATTTATCTAGGAAATCCAAAAGTACTAAAAATGGTTTTGGTTAAAACACCGACGATATGTGCAGTTGGGAGTACTTTTCCTACATTCAGAAGTTGTTTCCATGGTAGCAAACTAGTTTATACAATTATATGTTATGGTTTATTGCTACTATGACTGATGACGATGATGAAGATTCAAACTAACTGCAGTCCCAAGTTACAAGAACAAGATTTCTCAATCTATAACATCACATGAAACTGAATTCAAATATCTGCTAGTGTTTAGTGAAGCAGTAACTATGTGCAGTTTTAATTGGCTATTGTAAAACAGACCTACCCTATACCAACCAGTTTTCTTTTTTATTTCTACAAGTATCACTGAAGATGTGATGGGCTCATCTCATTATTTGACAAGAGTTCACCACAAACAGAGCGGCTGCTTTGGTTCCCCGTAATTAACTTTGAAAGCTCATACTTTGACTTCTTAGACTTCCTGAGTCCTATTCTTTGTCAGTGGTTCAGTGTACAAACAAATTGATACATTACGATTAAGTGAGTATTGTGGTTGGAGAATCACATCGCTGTAAAGACAACTGCCAGGACTGGTAAGTGTACAAGTTAAAAGCACTGATCTAGAGCTACACAGAAAAGCTTCTCACTTTGCCTAAAAGTTCTGTCCTAACTTGGTTGGAGTCAGTACTGTGACTATAGGTCAACTGTGCCAGATCCAGTAAGAAAACAAGAGCGACAGATGTCCAAACAGGTGAAAAAGGACTACTGACGGGAATGGAGGTCACATATTGGTCTTTAGTCTTCATGATCGCCAAGTGGGTTTCCACAAAGAAGCACATTACAAATGGGTATACCAAGTCGGGTTTGAAAAACAAAGATGAAATTAAAAAGGTTTTAAAAAACCTAAAATGACTCAGAAGAGCTACTGGCCAAATGGAGCTGAATTCCAGTTTGGCATTTTGCTTGTATAGCATGTACTTCTTCCCACATGTCACTTTTTTTTAGTAGGGAACATAATACTTAAGAAAGAGAAATGCTTTTTTTATCAGCCTTAAATTTACAGAAAGGAAATAGGGTAGTTGTAATGTAATATAACTGTATTGAGCATTTGCCACTAGATGAATGTACAAAGTGCTGTTTTGCAGATGTAGAGAATCAAAGGTAATCATTTCTGACAGTATAAACCATCCACCTGGATTCGAATCCTGCATCAATGCAGCAGAAAAACAAAGCTAGCTATTTCTGACAAAGAAACAAATTCTGATGTGACTTTCTAACAGTACACAGACAGCCTCTTCAGTACAGCAGATGCTTCAAATTGTGTATCTTATACTGGTAGACAAATATGATGCACAAGAATAGATACTGTACACCTTTCCACTTCAGTACCTAAATAAAACTAAAGAACTGTGTTAATCCCAGCATTAATCTAAAATGACAGCAATGGTTTGATTTTTATTTTATTTGTACTCTTAAATAATAAATGCATGAAATAAGTAAATATTCATTAGTGTCTCTGAGGAGAAAGAAGTAAAAAATTGATTAATTACCAGCATATGCAGATCATTCATCTTTATTAAAACTGAATGCAAATGAAGGAGAATGGATTTGTAATGCACCACCCAAAAGGCCTTTTAACCAACAGTATTTGTATTTGTGCTTCTGTAGCTATTTAAGCAATGAATGGTGCTTGTTCAGCCTAGTTCAAAAGGAGACTCAGCCCTTGTGCCAGTCTGCCAACAGCAGCCATGCTTTCATTAATCCCCCCCATCCAAATATCTAAAATGCAATCGTCTCACCAAGCTCAGTAGGCAAGAGGTCGATATTGTATTTATGACTGTTGCCATTTATCATTGCGCCAAAGATGGACAACAAGATTGAGTTAGTCTTTGATGCTTAAGCTGGTATTCCAGCTAATATTTTATGAATTTCTCACATGACCTTTTCCTGTAGTTGTTTTATAACCTGTGTTAGCAAAATAAAAACACTGAACCAGTGAGTCAAACTGCCCATATTATGCTTTTAGGTAAGAAGCTAATTTTTTCATGCTGTTTAGAAACTCGTAAAAAGTATTTATTCTGACATTTACCACGCCTGTGATGGTGATGAGGCATATGCCATGGGCCTTTAACCTCCCAAGAAGTGGTATATATCATTGGAACTGCACGGCCAGAAATGGTTTATACTGGTTTATAAGATGGATACCTGTCATTTGGGGGAAGAAAAAAATAATGAAAATAAATTAAAACCGCTTCAAATGACACTGAGGAAGGCAGAGGAGCTACTGCGATGGAGGCTGAAGCTGAATCTTGGGGTGAGTTTGTGTCCTAGTTATATATGCCAAGCACACATCTTCAAGTAGGTTTTCATCCTTTTGGATCTCAAAAGATGTTTTTGTTAGTTGTCGGACACCCCAACCACCCCCCTCCCTGGACCTGAATAAAATGGAGGTCCATATTTTATCTTTAACACTAGAACCGCGACTGTAGTCAATATGACTGTTTTCAATTCTTGACTTTTCATAAATACATGTATAAAATACCGACAGCGTTTGAAAAATCAGAATCGCAAAAATAAAAGTTATAAGCACGTCTACCTAGAACAGCCAAAAGTAGTCATTTTGACAGCTTGTTACAATTAGGGATGCACCGAATCCAGGTTTTTGGGATTCGGCCAAATACCAAATCCATCTCAAAAGATTTGGCCGAATACCGAACCAAATACCGAATCTACAAAAACTATCGAGAAAACTTAAGGAAAAATCAAACCGGCAGCTACTAACAAGGAACACGCACAATTAGTCATATTCGTGGTACCTCGAGTTAAAAATCTCATAAAATGCTTTCTTTTTAAATTCTCAACACAGTTGTATCAAGTCTGCAAGTTCTTGCGTGTGCTAAAGAGAGACAGTCTGCTGCCACGTCTGTAGCCTACTTTAAATTACTTTACGATTTCAGCTTGAGTGCCTTTAAGTAAGATGACACTGGCTGCACACACCATTGTTGTTTTTATACACAAATACGCTTTACTCGATTTGAAAAACGTCATGAACGATACAAGCAACTTCTTACACGACTTGGTTTGATTAAATGAGTAGTACACAACAAAATATGAAAGCTAATTAATTTCAACAAACAACAACGGCAACTTTTTAATGAAAAAACAATATTGTAGCCTACTTCAATTGGAACATTAGCTTTCTATATTATATTAAACCCAAAAAATATAAGGTTCTTTCTTGCGTTTTTCAATAAACATAATTTAATAGAGAATAAAAACCATACTAAGATAACAACCACCTAGCCTAAGTTTAATTAATCGTTTTTGTAATCTACCAGCGGCTTCTGTTGCGTACGCATCACTGATAAATAGTGCCCCTTATGAAAAAGGAGTACACTTTTTAGTATACTTTAAGTATAGATGTAAATATATAAAAGTATACTTCTTTTCATATACTTTAAGTATACGTTGTTAAACTATTTTGGTACACATTACTTTTAAACAGCTCCCATTCAATTTAATTGGTAAGAGTTAGAAGAAACAGGCAGGTCTTATTGATCACTCCCATTCTTATCATTTGTAGACGCTCCATGAAGCGATCAGCTAAACAGCGTTTTGTTTCACTGATTTAGTTTGTTACACTTCACACAACCAATGCAGAACACTGTTCCTTTACTGGTGCAAGTAAAAGTCTCATGAATAGTGAATGGACATTTTGCCCCTTTGATTACTGTGTTGTTGTGGATGTATTTACAAGTAGTGCAGTATAACCTGTTGCATGGAAATGAGCCTTTAAGATTGTCACAACTGGGTCCCACGGATTATTGAAAATAGGAGCTGTAGAAGGATCTTGTTGGAGAATACTAAAATTTATTTGTATGATATGTTGTATTTTTTGGTCACAGGATGATAGGTAAGAACTAGGGGATATGATTATAAAAAAAATTATTTTCTTCATCTGGTTGAACAAATTAAATACATACCAATTATAGCATCAACTTTTTCGGGATCCAATGGCCGTTTGGTTTGGAGATTCTTATGTGCACCAGACTGATGACCAGTTAGGCTTTAAATTGCTGTTTCCTTTCCAAACACCAAGACAGCCAAATCGCTTGTGTACAGAGAGGGGGTAGAACTTTTTATCCTCTTCAATTTGTGCCTTGGAACACAAATGTTTGATCCAGGTAGCAAAGGTACCTAACAAGTAAAAAAGCAATTTAGATCCCCTGTAATTAACAATGTGGGTTTATATATACTCTTAATATTATACAGAGAGGGTGAACTGGAAATTAAGGTGAAAAGGTTGTGCAGGATTTTTATGAACAATAAAAGGACACAGCAATAAAAATGAAAATAGTGTAGAACAAAGGCTTTTATTGTTTCGATAATTTTCTGTCCAAGCCTTGGTTATCTGCATGCATATTTATCTTTCTAGCTATTAACATAATCTGTGCCCTATTTAAAGACACAATCTGAACAGGTACAGTGTAACAAAAAGGACATATACATACGTGAGTATAGAAATATATTATATATTCTTAGTGCATTACAACAAAGCTGCAAATTAAATGTATGTTTGGTCTGTAAACTGAGGGTCTGGTCTAATATGTAGAGGCACAGACAGCAAAGCATGTAATACAGTAACTGAGACATTACCAAAGAAAACTTCCATGAACATACGTTGAAAAGCTAGGTTGTATTTTGCAATTAGATTCTTTTAACTGATCTTCATTCAAACTGCTAGATTCAGAAGCCAGTGATGAGAGGCTGGCTGATGGCAAAAACTGTTGGGAAGTTGATGTATTACAGCTTGAAGTGAAATAATTTTGAGACTCACAGGATTTGGACCATGAAGACACAGTTTGTTCCAACAGAGCTTTGAAACTGGTTACCACTGCAGGAAGTTCTATATAAAAACAATTTTAAAAGAAAGTTAATAAAGATACCATTGATAGTTGTATTGTTCGCTGGTCCTACCGGCAAAGCTTGTTTTTACACCTTCCGTTCTTTAAAATGGGACTAATTGTTGCTTTAAAGTACTGTTGCATACTGTGAGATAGCAGGGAGGGGGTTAAAATCCTCCCTGCTTTAAAAACCATGTGAAAATGCACGCTTTGGTGAATGGGCTAAGGGTTTTTATTGTTTAGTTGTTAATTATATTATTGTTTAATTGTCTTATTGTTTAGTTATCCCCTGCACCTGGTGGTAATTGTAAATTAGTGCCAGGTGCAGGGTATTTAAGAGAGGCAGCCAGTCTGCTCAGGGCTGCTGCTGAGTAAGGAGCCCGTGTGTGTGTGTGTGTGTGTGTGTGTGTGTGTGTGTGTGTGTGTGTGTGTGTGTGTGTGTGTGTGTGTGTGTGTGTGTGTGTGTGTGTGTGTGTGTGTGTGTGTGTGTGTGTGTGTGTGTGAGAGTGAGTGAGTGAGTGAGTGAGTGAGTGTGAGTGTGAGTGTGAGTGTGAGTGTGAGTGAGGGAGAGCGCGAGCAGTTGTATTGAAGAAAGGTATTGTGTGGAACTTGTGTGTTTGTATTTTGTGGTTTTTGTGGCAGGTAAACAGCGTATCCATCCTGCGAGCTAGTTAGTCTTAAAACAAGTGTTTAGTCAGTGCTCCAAAGGAGCTAAGTGTTTGTTTTGTTGTTTTGCTTATTTTTGTTATTAAAGTTGCACATCCGCGCTATTTTTCTTTCAAACCTGTGTGTGTAACGTGATTTTTACAAGGGAAAAGAACCCAAGCGGGTCTGTTTGGTAACTCGGCCGTCACACAAACATTATAAAAGTAAAAAGTGTAATCCGAATGTGTTTACTGGCCCACGTTCAAATACCGCTGAAACAAAGGATCTATCCCAAGATAACTACACTTTCTCTAAATTATTGGGAAAACACTTTTAACATAGAAAACCATTGAAATGCTTTGAATAAAACTGTTTAAAAAAATATTAATATGTTTATCATGCAGAGTGGTTACAAAATATTTGCTCCATCTTAGTAAATCAAGCTTTCAGCATTTTCTGCACTAGACTCACTTTCTGGATTGCCTGGCCACTTTAGCACTGGGAAGCCAGGTCAATTCATAAATCATGCAGATTTTCCTTTTTAGTAGGTGTTAAGACTTATGTATTTTGAATACTGTTTTTGAAATATTAAAACTACAACAGACATATTTTGTCCAACGACTCCAGAGGATAGTCAGCTGTTTCTGTAAAGCAATTATATAAGGTTAACCATTTACATTTTGCACAAGCAGTTGCCTAAATAGATAGCAACTACCCTGGAATCATGAATTTCACCTTTTAGCGCATTTAGAATACCTTGGCAATTCCTGTTCTCTTGATCTACCGGACTTTTGGCTGCCCTTTCTTCCTTTAGTTTTTGAACCTCCTCTCTAAGTTTTTTAACTTCTTCCTCTAAGACTCTGTTGCTCTTCCACCTTTCATCAAGCTCAGCTTCCTCCTCATCTATATCCAAGTCACCAGCAAGCTACAAAGCAATATATAAAAAAAACCTGAAAAATTATACCGGGGTTATATAAATGTGTACCTTATGTACGTAGTTTCTAATCAGTATTGTTATTTTTCTGGCTAATGATCCAGCAATACATCAAATAAAGTGACCACTTGTATGGCCAAAGTAAATTGTCTTTTCGTGGAAAGGAAAACACTAATTCTTTTACGATGTCAATTGATAGGCCACTGTTGATGATTGTACACAAAATTGTATGTTAGGCATAACAAAGCTCTTGTGTTTTATGCGCATTTAAAAGAGTGGTCTATAATCCTTAAAATACACATTTAGGTCAATGTAATGTGCATAAAACAGTTTTGGTAATTATTTAAGAACATCACACATTATGGTAAGATCATAGTTCATTAGTATACACTTAATTATGGAGAACAAGAGAAAGAATTAGCAGCTACCCAGGGTTGACCAGAATCATGTTTTGGGCAAACAAGGCACTTTGTTGCAGATTGGTTTTGAAGGTTATATTTATTAAGTTTGAGCTGATTAGTATTTTCCATACATAATTAACAGAAATGCTTAATCTATTGATGCTTTTTTAAAAAAATATAAATCTGATGTCAAAAGTAATCTAAAATCTGGCATAGATGTGTTAAGCAGCTCTACCTGATTGTTTCCAGTACTTACGTCTATAAGTGCCCATTTATCACCGAAGATGTCTTTTGTAAACAACCATGTCAGAATCAAATTATTATTACTTACTACATCATGGTCAGCTTCAAAGGTATGCTCTCTGTTTGCCTTTCCCTCTCTAACAGCCAGCTTTCTTTTTACATCCTTTTACATACATTGTTTGCTGCCTCTTTTCACGCACAACCTTCACGTTTTCCTTTTGAGCAGTACTAAAATGACAGAATGTCATTTCAGAAATAAAGAGAAACATTGAGAAATACAAAAACATGGCCCTCCCAAATTAATCTGCTGTCAATGATGTCATGGGACTTGCCATTCTTAAAAATGCGCTGCTTTCATTTAGAAAATATGCGCTGAAAATTAGCAATCCACAATAAAAACTTACAAATGCTGCACAAGGAACATAAATTATTGTGGACCTTTGCTGCAAATGTGCAGTACCCACAGTTGAAACTGGTGTACCTCTTCACTTAATTATAAACACCGATACATTGTACCTGTTTGCTTTTTACTTCATCGCTATCCTTATCACAAACAAATCGTTTGTTTTTTTAATTCTCTTTGTGGCAGTCTCTGCTTTCCAGATATCTTCTCCCCTTATAAATTGCTCCTTTTTCCCCCCCTCAGGTAAACTGTAGTCATCTGTTAACAAAAACACATTTAAAGTCTAAAGCAATGTAACCATAGTGACAAATTATTGATTTTTAACGTATTAAAAAGTGTATTAAAAATGTTAAACTTTTTTTTTTTTTTTTTACATTTGTTTGAACTAAATGTTGAAATACCTGTTTAAAAGTTTCTCAGTTATATAGGATTTAAAAACAAACGTTTGATTATTGATGTAATTTCTTACATTTTAACTTGTATTGCATGTCTGAACATTTTAACTTCCAAATAAGTGAACAATTACAGCCATATACTCACCACTCATCATTTGTATCTTCGCGGGGTACTTGGCAAATTTTGCTGCATCCACTTCTAGATTTTTTACGCGCATTATTTGCTGAACTAGTCCAATAGACACTTGGGTTATCGATTTACTGTATTCCCTCTGATCTTCCCCATGTATCAAATCAGCCCTTCCTACCTCAACTGATTTGTCTTGAAAATGATATAATGCAAAGGCTGTCATTATTTTAAAATGTTAGCTGGCAGCACGAAAACAGGTACCTGTATGCACAATTAAGACCTGTCTGTGCTTGACGATTAGAACTCCACGTTGCACTTATACTTGTCCTTCTCCCGCTCGCGCTCGCTCTCTCAAACTGAAATTCAAATTCAAACTTTCTCTCTCTCTCCTAACCGCATGCCACTCTGTTACGCTAACCGTTTCCTTGACGCTGACAGGAACAAAATAAATTAAAAAAATGTGTATATATGATGTTTAAGGTTTTTGTATTATGTATTTTAACAGTACAGTTATATTAATGTATTCGTTACAATATTAATTATATGGTCAATTTAACTGTAAAAGAGGTTGGGCGGTCAGGCAGAAACGAACACTTTTGACGAGCAACCACGTCACACTCAAGAATGAACAGTAGCGCGATACGCTTAAATCAACGGTAAATATTACTGTTATCATCATCATTGTTATTATTTGTCATAGATGTGTGCGATTCTATTTGATATAAAAGTGTTTTTTTACCACCAGACCACGATCTGCTTCGATATGGATCGACAAAAGAGAGGACCACACAAAAGATACCTCGGTGTTAATTGTGCAGTCCCTAGAAGAACTAAGTACAGGGGAATCTGGAAGAAGCAAGCATTTAATCTTAATTAAAACAAATTAATACAACTGTTATCATCGCCTTGAAGATGAGAAAGCCTTTTACAGTTTTGATGGGAATGTGTGAGGAGTGGTAGTGGTCAACATGATTGAGCTCTGCTTAATTCTATGCATAAAGTTTTTAAAAATATTTTTCCAGCGTCTGTTTAATTTTGCTCAAACAAATTAGTATCAGACCCTCAGTTTAAAAATAAATAAATAAATGCAATTAATGTTTTAATACGGTTTAGAACTATTTAGCTTTATTTAAAAAATGTCTAATGAAATATTGCTCTGTAAGGTGGTAGTGCTTAAGTAAAGGTGTCTTAATACAATTCACAGTTTTAGAATATAGGGTTTCTGGTTTTCGGTGTTTCCTTGCTTTGTTCCCCCATGTCCTTTTAAGAATTAATCTGATCCATGTGTATCTCAATTATAACCGAGAAATGTAAAATAGATTTAATTTACAGGTTTTGCTGTGAAACAACTAAATGGGATTTTTTTTTTTTTTAATTTACAAGCGAACTTAAAGTGCAAGCAAAGGAGAGTGCGATATTTAAGTAGGAGACAGCTTGTAATGAAAACATATTTTACTGTGGACACAGTTCGCTATGTGTAATTATAATCATTCCCATTACTAAACGAGTCTATTAAAGTGTTGTGCTCTCTCGCATGCAATTTCCACGTTTGCTTGTAAATGAAAGTAAGTTTGACTATTTAAAATCCTATGTAATTTCACAGCAAAACAACATAAATTAAACCTATTTTACTATTATCACGTTTCTTAGTTTTAATTGACATACAAGAATGGTTCAACTGGGATTAATTGGATTCTTAAAGGATATGAGGTCACTAGTAAAGAAAATTAGAAACTTTTTATGTGACTTCTATTTGCAGTATTTTTCCACAAAGGTAAATTTAAAACCAGTTTTCCATATGTAAAATCTAAAATAGTGAAAACTGTTTAAAGATCTAATGGCTAAGACATCAAATTATTTTCTGAAAAAATAATGTAATTTCTTTACAGGATACAGCATTTCCCCAGCCTGGCAGAAAGTATTAAAGAGAAGTTACAGAAAATGAGACGATCAAAACCACTGAAGATTAAGAAACAGAAAGTCATAATAATGATAATCAAGGGAGAGGACTAACAAACAGGACAGAAGATGAGGAAGTTGAAAGTAGCAAAGAGGAAGGGCAGTGCAGCTTCACATCTGAGGTAGATTCAAATAAGTGTAGTGAAGTTGAAATTGAATGTACCATTCACCGAGGTGTTGGACGTGCAGGGAGGTGTGCCACCTCGCCCGGGACTGCCCCATGATGGAGTGTGACCTCAGCCGACCAGGTAGGCGTGTTCAGTTACCTCAGTCACTTCAGCACATGGGTTTTGTTATTCCTGTGGCAGCGGATGGTACAAAAACCCAGGCTCTTCTGGATTCAGGGTGTGGTCACTCTCTAGTACAGGAGAGCCTAATCTCACTGGGGCATAAACGTATATTGGGACGGGTGCATATTAAATGTAATCATGGGGATGTCCGCTCCTATCCCAAGATCAATGTGTGTATGTTTATTGGCTAAGAAAGAGGAAGTAATTAGAGATTTTTCCCTTTCGCGATCCAGAATGGTTTTGCCATAAATTTAAACCCTGTAAAACTAAACAGGAGCGCCGGATTGCTAAGAATGAGGGCTGGCAATGGAGGGAGTCGGAGAAGTTTCAGGAAGGGGTGGTTGGTGAAGAGTCCGGGGGGGAAAGGTCGCGGAGCCAGCGCAGGGGTCTGGCTCGGCTGCCTCTGCTCGGGATCGACCTGACCCCGAGTTGGAAGCCATGGGAGATGATTTCTTAGCTCGCTCCCATGACTTCCGACTCGAGCAAGGGCGTGACGATGTGCTGGGCAGGCTCTTTGACCAAGCAGCGGTGATTAATGGTCGGGTGGTCGAGCCCAGACGCGCCGCCACGTACCCCCACTTTGAAATTGATCGAGACCTGCTGTACCGTGTTGATAAATTACCCCAGACCGGTGAAGTGTGTCATCAGTTGCTCATTCCTCAGCCCTTTAAGGAGGATTTGTTGCAGCTTGCTCACGCTATTCCCCTGTCTGGTCATTTGGGAAGGGATTAAACTAAAGCAAGGTTTGTGTCACGGTTCTTCTGGCTGGGGCTGGGTTACAACCAGAGGCGTTGTTAGTGGCACATGCAGATGATGTCACGGACCTGGGAGCTGATCTTTCTGTGTTGGCAAGAAAAGGATCGGTACAGATTGTTGAGAATCTGACACCAATGCAGAAATGTCAGGCTCACGGTCTGGTGGCGGAGTTTCCTGACGTGTTCTCTTCCGTCCCGGGGCAGACGCGAGTAGCCCATCATCACATTGATATTGAGCCGGGGGCGCCAGTTCGCCAGAGGCCGTACCGTATACCTGAGCGTAAAAGACAGGTAATAAAAGAAGAAATTGATGAAATACTGAGACTGGGGGTAATAGAAGAGTCCCAAAGTGACTGGAACAGTCCTATCATTTTAGTCGATAAGCCAGACGGGTCAACTCGATTTTGCATTGATTTCAGACGAATCAATGAGAAATCGAAATTTGACGCTTATCCAATGCCCCAGGTAGATGAGTTGCTGGAGCGTCTAGGCACAGCTCATTTTATGACGACACTGGATTTAACGAAGGGGTACTGGCAGATACCCCTGACTCCGGAATCTAGAGAGAGGACGGTTTTCGACTCCCTTTGGGTTGTACCAATTTAGGACCATGCCCTTTGGGTTGCACGGAGCACCCGCCACTTTCCAGCGGATGATGGATCGCATCTTGTGGCCCCATCAGCAGTACGCCGCTGCTTACATAGATGATGTGGTTATCCACAGTGAGGATTGGCGGAGTCATCTGTGTAAGGTGGTGGCGGTGCTGCAATCCTTGCGGGAGGCGGGGCTCACTGCTAACCCAAAGAAGTGTGCCATTGGGAAGAGTGAGTCGGAGTATTTGGGGTATCGAGTAGGGGGCGGCCAGATCAGACCGTTGGTTGCTAAGGTGAAAGCCTTGGCTGACTGGCCGGTTACTACAACCAAAACCCAGGTGCGCTCTTTCTTGGGACTAGCGAGTTATTATAGAAAGTTCATCCCGAGCTTCACTACGCTCGCTGTTCCCTTGACAGACCTCACCCGGAAGGCTGCCCCAAATACGGTTCAGTGGATGGAGTCGTGCCAGAGGGCCTTTCTCGCCTTGAAGCGGAAGCTGTGTAGTAAGCCAGTGCTATGCAGCCCAGATTTTGGTAAGAGGTTCACCCTGCAGATGGATGCGCCAGAGACAAGTCTTGGGGCAGTGGTGTCTCTGGAGGTTCGGGGAAGCGAACACCCAGTCCTGTATATCAGCAGGGGGAGATCTGTGCTGACTATGCTGGCGTGTTCACAGTGCTGCAGGAAGAGGGCGGCAGTCATCCAACAACCGCCTGTGAGTCATGGCAGTGACACGGGGAGGTGGGAAAGTGGGTGTGTGGACTTTCCCCCTCTCTGAATGGCTGAGAGGCGAGTCTTGGCAGATTGTTAGCCCTATACGTTAACACTCTGTTGTTTCCTCAGGTCTGCCCTTTTAAACACGCCGAGAGTGCGGAAGCGCTGGTCCAGGACCGAGAACCAGTCGGGAGAGAACGAGACTGAGAGTTTCGGAGCAAGAAAGTGAGGGCCGGGAACCCTTGGGCAGACCCCGGAATATTGTAGCCGAGCAGGCTAGTTAGCCAGCAGCATAGGTCGGTGATCCTGGTCGCACGGGCAGCAGCGACCGGGATATCGCTGCAAAGTGCAGCACCTTTGTAGTTTTGTTACAGTTTTATTTTCCCTGTTTCTTTGTGCCTTTGATTTTCGTATTATTGTTTTGAAGCACCTGCGAGTGCGCCTGGACTGTTTACCATTGCTTGGTATTCCCGTGGTTCTGTTTACCATATTTGGTAAGCAGACCACGGACCAACATCGCCCCTTGTGGGCTAAAGAAACCCAAAACACCCTGCAATAAAACTGGGCACCTATGCGGTGTTGTCAAGTTCATCTGTCTGTCTCCTGAGTCAGTGAATTACCCACCACCCTTCCACAATCTGATTCAAAGGCCTTTTTTTAAGATGGCCGCTGTAGTGTACTGAGGTCAGGATGGGTCCTCTGTTCACTGCTTTCGCTTGTGTTCCGTAGGATAACTAGGTCGTTATTACTTGTTTGGCAATAATCCTTGTAGTATGTATATATGTATTTATGTATTTATTTATTTTAAATCCCTCTTCCTGCAGTGATCAGTACAGGAGTGCACTCCAGCAGCCATCTTGAAAAAAACCTTTGAAACAGACAATGGAAAGAGAAATGATAGGTACATTATTTAAACAGTTGTAGCAACATGTGAGAACGTATGACGCTATGTCTTTCGGAACCCTGCAACTTGCTGTTTAAATAAAATGCGATCTCTCCTTTTTCTTACCATAGACAATGTTCTTTTTAAATTGTACATTTTAATTTAAAGTTTTTGAATACACAATTTTCAACATTTTGTGGTAAATGTTATTTCCCTTCTAAAGGTTTGCCTTAAAATGACTACTATAATATCTTATATGCTTGATAAGTCTCTGTGGTGAGCAATAGATCAAACCTTTATTCTGCATGTCTATGGATTACCTCAGCAGTCTGGGATGGTATAAGGGAATTCAAACCATTGTGTTTTCACCCAAAACTGAACAAAATAAACTAATATTTAACCAAAATGTTGCAAACTCCTGTATTTTCCAAGAAATAATTTAAAGCAAAGTCTTATTGCCATGAATTTGCTTAATGGTGCAAAGAAATTTAAAATGATGTGTAGAGAAATCCATTATCAGACACAGTATTTAAATCATTTTAATATAAATAAATACTTAACATAAAATGGTTACATTTACTTTAAAATCAATAATAGAGATATACGTTAAGTTCAATAATAGATTTGTTTTGTGCTTCTGTACTGACATTTCACAGCTACAAACATGATGGCTGGCCTAGCTCCCTTTCTCTTTGTTTTATGAAGCTGCAGGTTTCTTATGATCCAGTGCAGTACTTGTACTTGAATCTGCTGCAAGGATGTAATACTGGCTGTTCGATCAAGTCTGTGTACATTTTTAGCAGTCTGCTAATAGCCCGTGCTTGCTGGTTTTAACTTTCATTTATGTATGACAGAGCAAAGTATATGATTTTCACAAAGTAATTTAAGAAAAGAAGGCCATTGAAATACTAATGGTATATATAATTCACTTTGAAGAGCTGTCCTACTTTTATCTCTATTATTGTTTGATAAGCTACACTTATCACTTTATATAATATAAAAATAAAACCCACATTGATTTATTGTAAATGCACTGTGTGTGTAACATATATGAGATAGGTTACGAAATATTAAAAACAATATTTTAATGAAACAGAAGTTCCTAAATGGTTCAACTTGTATTGGCACGTTACAATAGCGTAAATTGGTAATTTACTAAAGCATATTCAACAACACCTTGCACATCTGACAGTTGTAAAGTTACAAAAAATATGTATTTCTGTGCACCTATTTTTTTTAATTTTTTTTGTAACCCGTTGACAGACAAAGCACAAAAGTCTAGAACAGTTTGCTGTTACTATATATTACAGGTTTACTGCATAACTTTACTTCATGAAAAGGTTGATGTGACTGTGCTGTTGCATACGGGGGTATGTTTGCATTCAGCAGTTGCGTGATGTGTTTAGTGCGTGTGCCACTAGAGTTCATTAAACGTGTTCTTGTTATTAAATACAAAAGTTCGATACCAGATTCTTGTCTTTTCTTTAAAGAAGAACTGCACACATTGGAGGGATGTATTAAAATGGATGTGCGTCTGGGCAGATAGGATTCGGTTCACCGAAACCTATGTATTCGGCCAAATCCGAACTCTGCTCAAAGTAGGTATAAGGGCCGAATCTGAAACCGAATCCCGGATTCAGTGCATCCCTAGTTACAATACATGCTTTTATTGTTAATTTAATCTACAATGCGCTATTTTTATATGTATACAAGCCAGTTTGTTATCTCTACCATTGCTGAGTTTACAGAAGTATGTTTTTGAATAGAATATTGCTCTTGAGGTCTAGATATATGTTATCCAAATTTATATTATAATCCTATCAATTCCTTGGAGAACTGCCGTCTGGCTGTCTACTTGTGCATATATAGTCTGCTGTCTTATAATATTACTTTTACAAGAATTTTTTGAGATCTTGAGATTTTTGCCTTTTGATTTGAGAGCAACTACAGATATATTTGTCTTGTCATCAGAAATTTGGAATGACTTAATTGAAAATAGCATTGCCTGCTTCAAGCTAAACATAAAACATTACATGGACAAGCAGCTGTTTCCAACAAAAGCACAGTGTCGCTGGACACAATAAAACAAACAACTGTGTTGTATTTTGTTTTTGTGTTATGATTTGTGTATTTGTATTTATGACGGTGTAGCCATGTTATTGTTTGTTTGTGTATTTATTGTATATAGATATATGATTGTGAAACGCTGTGTGTTATTGTTTTGTTTTTATTTAAAATGTGTTCTGGCAGATGCGAGGTCGGTATCTTGTCCTCTGCCAGGAGTAATTAAGAAAAACCTGCGCAGAAGGTGGCCATCTCCTGAATTAAGTGATTAATTTGTTGCTAATCGGGAGATGGTCACCTGTACTGTAACTATAGAGACCATTTCTCCAAGTTGTTTGAATGACTTTTACCACGTGACATCAACAGCCTCGCTTATTGGTTTATTCAGAGCGACTTGTCGCCCAGAATAGGATGAGAGACGATTTTGTCAGACCGACGTATCACAAGCGGTAAAAGAGTTTTTTAGTATCACTGCTGCCCTGGAAACAAAAGATCCCAGCAACACATATAAATATTTTAAGTAAACCAAGATTATTGGATCACATTGTGGTGGATTAAAAGCACGATTCCTACCCAAACCACATCTTGAAACAGACTCTTTTGTACTATAATTGCGGTACTTTTAATGAAATCCATCCCTTACTAAAACTTTATCAATCCATCCCTTACTTTTCCAGCAGCAGCAG
Organism: Polyodon spathula; assembly: GCF_017654505.1. Classification (NCBI taxonomy): domain Eukaryota; kingdom Metazoa; phylum Chordata; class Actinopteri; order Acipenseriformes; family Polyodontidae; genus Polyodon; species Polyodon spathula. The sequence goes on along the minus strand of NC_054541.1, from coordinate 2,173,762 downwards.
ACAGACAGACAAACAGACTGGCCCAGATGAAACCGATCTGCCCCTGTTAGGGTTGAGGCTCATTGGCACAAATTGGTCTCTCCTACTCGGGACCAATGAGAGCCTAATGCAAAGGATGATGGAAGCAAGTGGACAAGTCCAGAAGACTGATCCCTGATTAATACTGCTGTGCATGTTGATTACACATGAGTTTATAGTGACCTCGTACAACAATGATTGCTGTAGACAGCTCTACTACCTTTAGAAGCTCAATCCAGGCTCATTCCTCAGTGCTGTAAAACACTCTAATAAAACCCAGCTGTGTTTCATCCAAGCAGGATACAGGTTGATCAAATCAACCCCTTATTAATAAGACCAGACACATCTTTTGTTTTCAGAACAACTGTATGATTGATGACAGGTTTCAGACTGGGCTCTTATGTTGTTTTCTATGGGCGTCTGCCATTCTCAATAATGGAAACTGTGTCTGAGAGATAGCATTAATTAATGACACCTGTTCTAAATCCACTGCTTACTGATGAAGTATTTCTCATACACACTTGAGCCCTGCTGTCAAAAACGGAACTATTTCAGCAGACTGCAATGATTATTTCAGACAAACTGAGGTAAATTATCAAATAACAGTAATACTTTACATTAAGTGTATCTAATTACTATGTATTTGCATAGTAGTCACATAGTAAATACATGTGCAATTACACATACTTACAATGTTAGTATGCATAGTTATAATGCATATAGAGTAATATTATTATATACAGAGGAAGTGTATATAATTTCTAGTTAGGTGTTAAAAATTGTTTGCTTCCTTTTACTGTTCTAGTTGCGTCAGTGTGTGTGTTCTACAGAGATCTGCTCAGGAAGATACATTGTCCTGCTCCGTCTCGTTCTGGAATCAGGATATTACAAGATGGCCTCTCTTGACTGCAGTGATAAGAGTTATTCTAAAAATGCTCAAAGCTTGTCTCTTATTGAAGATCTTGGCCTTGTTTATTAGACTTTTTTTTTTATCGGAGTAGGTAAGAGAAAACACCCTTTTTGGGGTTATGGGTTGTATAATGTGCAAGGTGCATGGTATAAAACATGCAGTGAATTACTTCTTATAGTACGAATTTACTTCACCCACATTTCCTGTTAGTACAAATTATTTTAGCGCCCTGCCAGGGAAGAAAAATGTGAATAAAACTAAACTCCCTCATTTGAAATAGTAAAGGACATTGGGAAATGCATTAACTTGCATCTGCATTAGTGCCTCTGTACTGTATTTAAGTGCTGTTTGGGGACTACAGATCCTATGATGCATTTTTAATTGCCATAGTGCTCAAGCAAAAACATACACTATCCTTGCAGACAAAACATGGAGGTGTTGAAAGAGGTCAATAATGCACCAAGAAAGATGTTGCTACAGATTTCTACATTCCCACAAACACCCTAGACTTTTTAAAAGTTCACTTTCAACCATATTTTCAATAAAATAAAACTGCTATAGAGCATTGATACTATTAATATTGTGCTACTTTAGGTAGACAGATCACTGCAATATTTATTTAATTGAAATACCATTGGGTATATCTGCAATATTGTCACATTCCTATTGGTTCCATATTCGAATCCTATGTAGGCCCAATTGTGCAATTTTTAAACACCCTCAGTCTTCAGTATATTTCTAGGCATTATGAGATGTGATACATGTTACATGATGCTATTGCTTAAATATGTTGCTGACATTAAAAAATTGATGCAGTGATTGCACAAGTGGGTCAACAAATTCGATACACATGGAACAAATAAGAACGTAGCAAATCTATCGTCAGCTAGTTCCATTAAAGGTGAAACGACTTCCACAGTAAATTTTTCAACATTGGCTGCCACTTGTAGGCAACATTCTATCTTTATAGACCCTAGTCCAGGGGTGGCCAATCCTCCTGACCTTATGAGACCAAAAATTTCATACGACCGACAGCCAAAAGACATACTAAAACATGTAATGTTTGTGAGCAAGACATTTTAAAAACTATTATTGTTTTTTAAAAAATTATAACGCATTATAACAGAGACTTACTCTGCAGTAGAGGGTTTTTTTTGTGTGACTTCTCATGATAAGGCGTAACATATGTAAATATAATATTAACTTTAGAGCTGCAATATAACATTTAAACATGCATTCTCTAGTCTTTGCGCCAACACTCACATTTTAGAAAAAGATTCATTAATCTGAATAAGGACGTTTGGCACGAGCGATATTACATGCCAACAAAACTCACTGGGGTCGTTACATCAGCTTCTTTACTGAACACCGAAAAAAGAATCTGTTGACTGCTGCGGCTTGCTTTTAAATAGGCCAGCTTGTTTCTCAGTAAGCATGATTCAGGAGGTTATTCAGATAAGAATGTGTTGTGATTTGTTTCATAATGACGTTTGAGGTTGCTCGTCTTATACAGACTAAGTGTGTAAGCGATTCGTTGCAGTTGAGACAGGGTACCCCTGTTTTCAGTGAAAGCAAATTCTTCCTCCCATTCTGGCTTAAAGCCTCATACTTTCGTTTATTTCTCATGGATGGTTTGCTCAATGCCATTTTCTTCAAAATTATGAAACTGACTTCAACTGCACATCCAGCTTTCACCCAAGGTGATAGAAATATGCATGCGGCAGCGAGCGGTGTTGAAGGTCATCGAGTGAAATGTCCTTACAGTGAACATGCAAGCACAAAAAAACTGAAGAACAATAAACACGAATGAATACAATAATAATAAGAAAAAATAATTTGTGTTTATTTTTTCTTTTTCTCTCGTTTCATTCTTCAGTTGAACTGCCCGGGAGCCACATGCAGCCCGAGAGCCGTGGTTTGGCCCCTCTGCCCTAGTCCTTCACAATGATAAACTTATTGCAAAGCCCTTTCTTTTTTTTCTTTCTTTGCAATGCAGATTAACTCATTTGCACAACATTTATGTTAATAACCCTCATTGATTGGAAAATTATTTGAGAAAATGCATTATACTAGACATTGAACAGTAAAAATTTAAATGCCTCATAAAACGTAATTATACAGTTCAGATAAATCCTTTAATTCTAGCATGTACAAGTATGGAGATAGTGGTGTTATTATATTTAATTGTAAACAGCTACACCAGTACAGCTAGTTTCTATTATAAAAACTGAAACATTTTGTTCTACTTCCAAGCAGTGTAATAAAAGTACACCATGAATGCAACTAAAGGCCAGTTATTTTAATTACTCTATTGTTATGCTGATTTGTTTTTTAAAACCCAGTATTTTATTACTCAGTTATTTGCTATTGTATATCACAATCACTCACGGTGAGTATGATTACTATTACAAATTATTTAAATGTAATTTATTTCTCAGTTCTAACAGGCAGATCTTATTACTTCCCCCCAGTCTCTCAACTCTCAAGGATGTTTAACCCCAAAGCCCCTCTTCCAACTGTGTAGCAAGAGAAAACACAGCGCAGTAAAGAGTTTTGCTAAATTTTGTGGATGATTGTCATGATTGTCAGAATAGAAGACTTGTTCCAAGAGGTTCCAAAGTTCCTAGTTTCAAGAATATCCTGAAATAAAAATGTTTTTAATCATTTAAACCTTTTGTGTACATTTTATTATTCTTTATATGCATATTCTACCTGTCTGTCTGGACCTGCTAATAAATCATGGTGCATGATGTGGAACACACTTTCATCCTGCTCCCAGGCACGGGTGTCAGCTGTGATGAGTAATGAACAGCGTCTAACTTGACATGTCAGCAGCTTTGGGAGAAAGGACATCACAGGGCAAGACGAGGCCCCTGGGAGAGCAGGGATGTGGCAAACTGATGGATTGAGTGACACAAGTCATGACACCCTAACACAAAGCATCATGGGATATCACTGCCAATTCACAGTTTACATCTCTTGAGTGGTGTTGGTTACAACATGACTCTATCTGGCCCTGTTACAACCTTGCATTATTAGTGTTGCTATTTCAAACTGAATTTTAATCACTTCTTATAAACAAATAGTTGCTATACATCCAGATTCTATATATGCCTCCACAGTTTATTTCACATGCTACCTGAAGAAAGGTATGAACCATACCTAAACAATGGACAGCTGGCTCTTTTGAGCATAGCTATTATTATTATTATTATTATTATTATTATTATTATTATTATTATTATTATATGATTTAAGCACGCTGTAGTACGACATGTAATCGACCAATTGTAATGTCGACGATGGAACATGACCGGATACTATCTGTGGGTTTTATATATAAGCTGCTGTATCTTTGTTATAAGTTGCATGTTAGACAATAAGACTGTGTGGGCCACCTGTCCTTACATTTTCTGATTGAATAATCTCCCTAGAGATGTAATAGGCATGTCATGATAACAAGGTAAACTATGCCACGCCCTACAGTGTTCACATTAAATATTAGATTGTTTGTCTACAAAGTCACCATCTTTGACACCTTACTGTAATCACAGTTTTTTGACCAATCAATAGGGCACCAAGTTCACCTAAATCTGAACCTATAGCTAGAAACATTACAATATTAATACAACAAAAAAGGTGATGCCTGGTATCTGTTCACTGGATGATGATGGCTTGTACTTTTGCAATGACTGATCTAGACTCTTCTGTTTATGAATATGGCAACTTGAACTGAAGAGCAGCTCCTGAAGCGTAGCTAAAGCACCTTACCATAGACAATATCAAAAAGAAAAACAAGGGTCATACGGTGTGTTGCATTGTTGATTGAATTAGTCTCTCATAGGTCTATGAGCTTCGTGAATTTGAACAGGACCCCTATCCATCAAATTTTTAAAGCCCAATTGAAGCTAATGGAGCTCAAATAACAGCATAAACACAATACTGTCACAAATACATACAAACAATGAACGACAACCAGCATTTATCTTCTCTCTGCAACTTCAGCATTTTGAAACAATGATGTGTGAAATAGTCCCAGCATAAAATAAATCTTGCTGCTTTGCACTCGTGGGGGATATTCATTTTATGTTTAAAACATCCAAGCTGTCGTGTTCAAGTCAGTTTCGTCATGATGGGACAGCTGAGCAGACAGACTATGATGGAGGAATGATAGTAGGTGCTTTTTTGGCAGGTACCTCTGACTTTTTCACAAGGAACTGTCTCCAAAAAGATAACTCTCTCCAGTCTGAGCCATTCTGGAGAACAGACTTTGCGGCATATTTTCCACCACCAATACAGCTTCTCAGTGGGAATTACAGTCTGGTAGTCTTTCAGGAATGATGTGTTCCTTTAGAACCATTTTAAGAACTTACAGACTTACTGAAACATTAAATTAGCACAGCCCTAGAAGCCCCGCAAGTAGTATGGCAGGTGTTTCTAAAAAAAAAAAAAAAAAAAGGGAAATCTGTAAAGCAGTGAGGTCTGGTGATTAGAAACATAAATACTTTCTTTAGCCATATTGATATTGAAACAAAACCCTAACCTTAAAAAAGATTTACATGCTAAGAACACAGTAATTAGAGATGCAATGTAAAGTGTTACCTCTTCAACTGGAAACGTTACTAACAACTGATAAAACCTTCCTTTAGCTGTACTGATATTTAATTGGAAAAAAGCGTTTGCTTCACAAACAAACAGTTGTTCTTCATCAACTCCATTCATGTAAAGTGAGGTACAGTACTGTGATGGATGGGGGGCAGAGGAGGGGGGGGGGAGGCTAGGGCTGTTATTTCTGGTGGTTAAAACTGGGAGGGAAGACAGCAGTGAGGTTTAGTGGTTAGAGCTGAGAGACTGGAAAGGAGGGAATGTCACGGTACCTCTGTCAACTGGAAACGTACCAGCCATCAATTTAGTGATTAAGCTTTTAGTTGTAAAAACACAGCGTAGTGTTTCTGGTTTCACCAAGAAGTATTCACTGTCAAGTTTCACTCCACAACTGTGATGGATGGGGGACAGAGGGAGGGCCTAGTACAATTGGGGAGGCTAGGGCTGTTATTTCTGGTGGTTTCCAGCATGCGGGAGGGAGGGAAGAACCAATGGGGTTTACCTGACCCTGTCTGAATGGGAGGGAGGGGTTTAGTGAGAGTTAAGTGTGTCAGGGGGGAGCGGTTAGAGTTATTTCTGGTGGTTAAAACTGGGAGGGAGGAAGAGTGAGGTTTAGTGGTTAGCAGTGAGGTTTTAGCTGGTTAGAGCTGAGGACTGGAAGGGAGGGAAACAGTGCGGTTAAGTGGTTTGAGCGGAGGGACTGGGAGGGAGGGAAACAGTGAGGGTAAATGGTTAGAGCTGAGAGACGGAGGGAAAGAAGCAGTGAGTTTTAGTGGTTAGAGCTGAGGGACTGGAAAGGAGGGAAGCAGTGAGGTTTAGTGGTTAGAGCTGAAAGACTGGGAAGGAGGGAAGCATTGATGTTTAGTTGTTACAGATGAGGGACTTGGAGGGACGGAAGCAGGGAGGTTTAGTGATTAGAGCTGAGGGGTTATCAGTGAGGTTTAGTGGTTAGAGCTGAGTGGCTGGGAGGGAGGGAAACAGTGAGGTTTAGTGGTTAGAGCTGAGAGACTGGGAAGAAGGGAAGCAGTGAGATTTAGTTGTTACAGCTGAAAGACAGGGAGGGAGGGAAAACAGTGACGGTTAGTGATTAGAGCTGAGAGACTGGAAGGGAGGGAAGCAGTGAGGTTTAGTGGTTAGAGCTGAGAGACTGGGAAGGAGGGAAGCAGTGAGATTTAGTTGTTACAGCTGAGGGACTGGGAGGGAGGGAAGCAGTGAGGTTTAGTGGTTAGAGCTGAGAGACTGGGAAGGAGGGAAGCAGTGAGATTTAGTTGTTACAGCTGAGGGACTGGGAGGGAGGGAAGCAGGGAGGTTTAGTGGTTAGAGCTGAGAGACTGGAAGGGAGGGAAGCAGTGAGGTTTAGTGGTTAGAGCTGAGAGACTGGGAAGAAGGGAAGCAGTGAGATTTAGTTGTTACAGCTGAAAGACAGTGTCGACTTTCTGTCTTCCACTCCCTTTGGTCACTGCGGGGGGAGGGAGGGAAGCAGTGAGGTTTAGTGGTTAGAGCTGAGAGACTGGAAGGGAGGGAAGCAGTGAGGTTTAGTGGTTAGAGCTGAGAGACTGGGAAGGAGGGAAGCAGTGAGATTTAGTTGTTACAGCTGAGGGACTGGGAGGGAGGGAAGCAGGGAGGTTTAGTGGTTAGAGCTGAGAGACTGGAAGGGAGGGAAGCAGTGAGGTTTAGTGGTTAGAGCTGAGAGACTGGGAAGAAGGGAAGCAGTGAGATTTAGTTGTTACAGCTGAAAGACAGGGAGGGAGGGAAAACAGTGACGGTTAGTGATTAGAGCTGAGAGACTGGAAGGGAGGGAAGCAGTGAGGTTTAGTGGTTAGAGCTGAGGGACTGGGAGGGAGGGAAGCAGAGAGGTTTACTGGTTAGAGCTGAAGGTCTAGGGGGGAGGGAAGCAGTGAGTTTTGATGGTTAAAGCTGAGGGACTGGGTGGGAGGGAGGCAGTGATGTTTTTATCAGACTAGTTTTTATCACTAGCCACAGCAAGATTTATATGCCACACAGTTCTCTCTTTCTCAGGTTAATTAACTTACAATTGGCTGCCATGACATTGATCTATATTTCACAGCGGGATTCTCCCAAACCAGCTCATTAATATTAAAATAGAATTAATGGGCATTATAATAGAGGGATTTTTATAATTTCAAATTACTCAGGTTTACTTTTCACTAGTTTTTGATGTGATATTCTTAAATGGTTAAAGAAAACCAATACAGGAAAATGTGGGATTCTTTCTTTTTCTTTTCTATTATATTATATATATATATATATATATATATATATATATATATATATATATAATATATATATATATAATATATATATATATGAACAAAAATATAAACGCAACTTGTAAAGTGTTGGTCCCATGTTTCATGAACTGAAATAAAAGATCCCAGAAATTTTCCATACGCACAAAAAGCTTATTTCTCTCTTTTTTTGTGCACAGATTTGTTTACATCCCTGTTAATGAGCATTTCTCCTTTGCCAAGATAATCCATCCACCTTACAGGTGTGGCATATCAAGAAACTGATTAAACAGCATAATTATTACACAAGTGCACCTTGTGCTGGTTACAATAAAAGGCCACTCTAAAATGTGCAGTTTTGTCACACAACACAATGCCACAGATGTCTCAAGTTTGAGGGAGCATGCAATTGACATGCTGACTGCACTAATGTCGACCAGAGCTGTTGCCAGAGAATTGAATGTCCATTTCTCTACCATAAGCCACCTCCAATGTTGTTTTAGAGAATTTGGCAGTACGTCCAACTGGCCTCACAACCGCAGAACACGTGTAACCACAAAAGCCCAGGACCTCCACATCCTGCTTCTTCACCTGCGGGACAGCTGATGAAACTGTGGGTATGCATAACCGAAGAATTTCTGCACAAACTGTCAGAAACCGTCTCAGGGAAGCTCATCTGCGTTCTCGTCGACCTCACCAGGGTCTTCACATGATGGCAGTTCGGCGTCGTAACCGACTTCAGTGAGCAAATGCTCACCTTCGATGGCAACTGGCATGCTGGAGAAGTGTGCTCTTCACGGATGAATCCCGGTTTCAACTGTACTGGGCAGATGGCAGACAGCATGTATGGCGTCGTGTGGGCAAGCGGTTTGCTGATGTCACCGTTGTGAACAGAGTGCCCCATGGTGGCGGTGGGGTTATGGCATGGGCAGGCATAAGCTACGGACAACGAACACAGTTGCATTTTATCGATGGCAATTTGAATGCACAGAGATACAGTAATGAGATCCTGAGGCCCACTGTCGTGCCATTCATCCCCCACCATCACCTCATGTTTCAGCATGATAATGCACGACCCCATGTTGCAAGGATCTGTACACAATTCCTAGAAGCTGAAAATGTCCCAGTTCTTCCATGGCCTGCAAACTCACCAGACATGTCACCCATTGAGCATGTTTGGGATGCTCTGGATCGACGTGTACGACAGCGTGTTCCAGTTCCTGCCAATATCCAGCAACTTCGCACAGCCATTGAAGAGGAGTGGGACAACATTCCACAGGCCACAATCAACAGCCTGATCAACTCTATGCGAAGGATATGTGTCGCGCTGCATGACGCAAATGGTGGCCACACCAGATACTGACTGGTTTTCTGATCCACGCCGCTATCTTTTTTTTATCTGTATTCCCAGTCAAGTGAAATCCATAGATTAGGGCCTAATGAATTTATTTCAATTGACTGATTACATATATGAACTGTAATTCAGTAAAATCTTTGAAATTGTTGCATGTTGCATTTATATTTTTGTTCAGTGTATATATATATATACACACACACAGAGTGCAGCCCATTTATAAGAATCACTGATATAAGAATCAATTGCATATAGTGATCAAAACCACTGGGACCAAATCATTCCTATCCCAACCAATATAAAATAATCCACTTATAAGAGTAATTCTGGGGCAAACTGACTACATGTCATACGGTACTTGATCAAGTGCCATGATGTGTACAGCCAATAAAGCTATTTTTGAATTGGAATTTTGATTAGGTACTATGCAGCATTGATAGTGCAGTAATGAAGGAAACACTGCATTCTTTGTAATGAAACATGACTGCGCCACTTCATTGTGCAGGTATGTTTTTTGTTTTCTCTGTTAGTGAAATTATGTTTCAATAAAGTGAATACATGTTCATTGAATACATACCGCATAGAGCAGTGTTATTGTGTGATATGCATGTAGACGGCATGGTGAGGAGGAGTAGGAGGGGATTGCAGCGCTTTGCATATCTGTTTAATGAAAAACTGTGAGATTTTCATCACAACAGAAAATAAGTAAGCCATATATGTTTTAATGCAGTGGTAGTCCTGACAGTAAAATACTGTACTCTAATGTCATTTTAATTCAAAAGCTATTACATGTAACACCACATGGCAGTTAAACAAGACAACCTCGCAAGATGATCGCTCCTCAAGTATACTGTAGTAAAATAGGATTCGGCAGCCTTTAGTAAACAAGTTATAACTGTGATCGTATAACAAGCTGCATTGACATCTGTATACTGTATTTAAACTGCTGATTGCACTCTTTCGCTAACTATAATGCAGCAGAGTGGCTGAGGGCAGTGTAAATTATCAGGCTGGAGTCTTGATTTACAGTTTTAAACTGGTGTTGGTTTTATTTTTCTTACACCACAGTGGCGAAACAACCTCCAATAAAACAAACAAAATAAACCTAGCTCTCAGCTTTAGTATTAACTAGCAATACTTTGTGTGGAACAAATACTTGATCTCTTACTCGAGTTTTGGTTTCTTTTTGTTACTTAGGCTTCCTTATGCCTCTATACCCCCATGTGGAAGAAATACAATGAATCTTGGTTGTAAATCTCCTTCCCGACTTGTGAGGGCACTAAGCAACGAAGACAGAGTTCTATGGACAGGCTGGCCTGACAGTTCTTCCCCCGGGTCGGGAAGTCAGTCAGTCTGCAAAAAGGCGAGACTCTGTTACAAAAACATACTGACCTGGAAGGGAAACAATGTAGCAGCCATAGCTTGTAAAGGCAGCTGAACTCGTTTACCAAGGGGCCATGCGTAACAGCATACAAGGGGAAGGAAGAATCCTAATCTGTTCCTTCGCTTTGGTTATGAAATATAACCTGGAGGGACCCATGCAGTAATTCGGAGAATATCATAAATTTTTGTTTTGTCTGTTACTTGTGTGTTCATGTGTGTGCATCACCTCTGCACCTGTACACAAAAAACCACTTTGCCATACTCCATCACAAAGATACCGGCTATGCCACTTCTATAGAGGTGTCATTAACTTTAACAAGCAGTTAACCAATTGACTATTATCCATAATTCATTAAGGAAAGCAGCTGTGGATTTTTCATGGGCGTGCAAACATGCGGGAACTCGTGATATTTAGTGGTAAAACCGTTACACTGCAGCCAGGGAACAAGGTTGTATCATTCTCATACTAAGTTTGATTCTGCACCACTGTAATCATATCGGTCTGCTTTTAAGAATCATCCGCTTATAAGAATCAAAACACTTGGGACGGATGTGATTCTTACAAACGGACTGCTGTATATATATATATATCATAAAATAAAGCCATCTAAAACTGGTGTATCCTCATTTTTGCCTTTCTCAAAGTAAAAGAAGGACCTTGAACTGATTCATAAAAAAAAGCAAAACAATTCAAATACACAGTAAGGTATGAGCTTAGATAACATTACTGAAATCTGTCATAATGGCCAGTGTAGATGTTACTGTTTGATATCTGTGTAAGTATGGTTCCAGATACCAGTTCTCAAGTGTTTATACAGATTACCCCTCAACAGCTCTAGGGCCAGGCCTGAGTGACTTTACAAGCAGTTTTAGCCTTGCTGCTTTGTACGTTTCTGCAGATCAATTTTATAGTTTATGTTAAACAAAAGTATGTTTTCTTGTCAATAAAACAATAAAAGTCTGCAGGGAACATTTATAAATGGTTCAGTGATAGTCACCTCTCTAAACAACCTGCGCTGTTAGAATATAAAAGGTGAGAGAGAGAGAGAGAGAGAGAGAGAGAGAGAGAGAGAGAGAGAGAGAGAGAGAGAGAGAGAGAGAGAGGAGACTAAAAGAGACAAAAAGACTTTTGTTTATAAGCCAAACTACGACAACTGCTTCCCACATAGTTGTTGATGGATGAACTGCCATTGGTCACATATCTGTGGCAATACTGTAGGTCAGTACTTATGTTCCTAAGGGGTAGCAGTGCACTCACTTCCTACAGCTATAATGGGAGGCAGTGGGGTGGTTGTGTGCTCCTTTAGGCTCCTGACACTGAATACTACATTAGCTGTAACAGCCAGAGACCCTGCTGCCCCGACTTGACATTAGCTCCACCTTCCCAACATCTTCTCCACTTTCTCCTCATGACAGTCATTTCTGTGAAAGCCCCCTTGGCTGTCTCCTGTTATGCAGTGACCTCTAACAGGACCCCCAGCACAGGGCTGTCCATGAAGGTGCCTCCTGACATCTGCCATTTACAGATGAGTGCAGCTGTGAGGTGTTGAGTGCTGGAAGCAAGACAGCAGTGCCTGCGTTTTACGCCTCATAGCTCAGAGCTGGGGGATGGGTGCTGTTGTGTATAACAAGCAGGGAGACCAGTGCAGACTTCAAGCTTTCTGAGGTGTCTCACACATAAATTCCATTGGGAACTGTGACGGAAATATGAGTTCTGGTGATGAATCTTCCTCCCGACCTGTGAGGGTGCTAAAGAACGAGAGGAGAAGTATTTCACCGGTTTCTTGCATGCATTCAAAATCGGAAAAAAAATGTAATCGTGCGATATTTTGGGGTTGTGTGTTGCGGCAATGTAATACAAGCGTTCCTCTGCAGTTTCAATTTCAGCACCGCAGCGCCGGCACTCTCGATCAATGCACTTGTGGTCTACAGATATGAACACCGCGCATTTTCCGCAAAATATTTTTTTTCACACATGAAATATCTCCAGCGGCTGTTTTCAGTTTGTGTCTTTCTAGACAAGCACCTGATCTGCAAAACATCCTACAGACAAAACAACTCTGTATTTCAGCCTTAACATCTACACACCCTGAGTCCAAATATGTTTTACACATCTTTACACAGCAATGATCAGTTTTGTGACTATACGCGGCGTGACAATAGTCACAAAAATGTAATGTTTAAAATGCCGTAATAGTGATCATCGTGGAACAGTACAAACACAATTTTCGAATGAGCCAGCGGTCCTGTTACAAAATACTTCCACTCCCCCTCGCTGTTGTAAAGCACTTGTTGGTTTTCAAATGATTTGACATACGACAAACTTATCTTTTTTCTGTTCAGAAAAGTCTAGGTCTGTATGCAATTGCTTAGCCCCCTCTAGCAATTCAAAATCACGACAAACACGATCTTGTAGTAAACCAAAAACAACGCCAGCAAGACACAAATTGTTATCCGCGTTGTTTAAATCGATCAACACCGCTCTTTTCTTTTCAATGCTTTTGCTATATACTGTATGCTTTTAAGTGTTCGGCTGGTGCCACCGTCCATAGCCTTAGTCATGGTAATAATCAGTCTTAGACTATCATTTGTTAAAACTTCTGCGTTACTTTTCAACATAGCAGAAATGTGATCTAAAAACTCTTCACCGTTTAGATCGCCAGGATGTCTTAATGAATGCAAAGGACTGTTTAAAGAACCAGAACTCTATCTTAACTGCACAAAGTCATTTGGACCTATAAGAGGCGCTACCTCATCCAATATACTTTGTATCGCAGACTGTATGGCTTGTATAGACTAAGCGTATGACTCTATTCTGTACAAATTTACAAAACGAAATTCCTCATAATATTCTACAGCTGTGAATCTGCTCATTTCTCTTTCATAACGTTTCAAACACTCCAAAAAAACAACAGGGGCCTCATACACAACATTAACATCTGGTTGCTCTACATCCATTTGCTGTATCGTGACAGGTTCCTCAATATTCATTCCGTGTTCAACATTTCTTGTCGTCGGGTTCGACAATATTCATTTGAGGTCATCGACGTTTCTAATCTCATCAGCAGGCTCAGCTTGTTGTTTCGCAAAACAGGATCTAGCAATTGTTTTAGGGGGTTCATCCTTAAGGGTCACTGTGTCAAAGTGCCCGCCCCTGTGTGTATTTTGTGTTGTGTGTTAATGTTGGTGCATAGTCATTTGTACACGGGATATAAACGGGTCTGTGTAACACAAGTGTTTAAAATGTATATTTGTATTTAGGCACGAGGATTGCACAGCACTTCACGTGCAAGTAAAACATAATAATATGTGAGCACCGGGAATTGCACTTTATTAATTCACGTGCAGTTGTATCGCCTCAACAATTGAATGATTGATTAGCAATCGAGTCTCAGTACAGCGGCATAAAAGCAGCATATTTTCACTCACTCGGGGTTGTGTGTTCGGTGAGTGGAGAACAGGTTTGGAGACGGAGCTAGTTGTAATAGTATTAAGTACAATAGAAGCTCACCGTGTTTTGTTTAGTCTTAGTCCGTTTTGTTTGTCTGTTTATTTTGGCTACCAGTGCCGTGTCCTGTGTTTTTGTTTGTCTTGCAACAGTTTATTTTCTGACTGTTCATGTCTTTGAAAAGCTGTTGTCTTCAGAATCCACGCTCCTCTTCTTGGCAATCTCCGATCCCTTTTTCGCAATTCCTTCGACCACAGTGCTTGATGTTGCTGTTAAACAAACACCACAACTTTTATTTTATACATCGTCTTTGCTTTTATTGCCCATCACACATTGCATTACAATGGATTCCAAAATAGATGTACTCACTGGCAGATGCCTGTTCTTTGTCTGTAATGTTGTCCAGATCGGGTCTCTGCCCCGTGCATTCATGAGGTTCTGTATAAACATACAAAAGGTAATGCTGTGAAAAACATAACACGCTTCTTACGCGTTACATTAGAGGGGAATAAACCCAGACGTACCTTTCTGTTTCATCGCTTCTTAGAGACATGTTTCACAGTTTCCTGGGTCTCTGGCACGCTGGCTGTAGCTGCAAATCATACAATTCAAACATTCAACTCAGTGTCTTTTACAGATGAAGTATGTCGTCAATCGCTTTATAATGGAGTCCAAAATAGTGCCTGGCTGTTTCTCTGGTATTAAGTTGATAAAATCTGAAAGGCCATCGAGAGTGGCTATTAAAAAAAAAAGTATGTGTTTTACTGTTTTACTTCCACTGTTTTACTTAATCGTTTATTCACTGCCCCATGCCGTTATTTCAATTGGTGGGCTTCCACCCATACAGAGGCCCAAGGATTAGTTTTTGTTGTCCGTACATAATTGTTTGTCTCAGACTCCTTCAAGGGCAGGTGTTTAAGGTTTGCAGTGTTTTAAAAATGTTTTTTTCTTTAAGCAACTTTCTTTAAGAGTTTAACATCGCCTCAACAGCTGCAAATAACCATGGTTTGTATTCTTTTGTTTCGATGACTTTTTTCAAAAGGCACCCTTTTTTGCTTTAGCATTTCACCTCTTTCAAACTTGCTTTATTTTTCAGCATTATATAGCTTTTGTTTTCAACCATTTATACAGATCCATTTATTTTCCTGAATATAACTAACTGTATACCCCTGTTTTTTCAAAATAATTTTTTAACTTTTATTTTCTGTAATAACGCATATAACAAAGCAATGTAACATCTTACCCCTGTTCAAGTACAAATACTTTTCAAATACAACACGTTATGTAATATTGCATTGTAGCTACAGGGGGAATTCAAATAAGTTATGTGTAAGATGCACTGTTACTAAACATTGGTAGGGTCCAGAGGAGGTGTTATCTATTGAATAGTTTTTAAAGGAGGACTGGGGGAGCAGTTAGTGGTTGATGGGGTAAGAGGATTGTTCAGATCTTTGCTGGGGCCCTGATATATTGTGTTATGTGGAAATAACACTCTTGCTAATAGGATTTACTTTGTTGTTTTTGTGGAAAATGCTGTAAATAGTTCTTCTATTAGTACTTCTATCACTGGAGCACTTCTGGAACTATTAAAGAAAAACTTTTTGCTATTGCATACTTGTGTGCTGAGTGCTTCCTCCCTATACACAGACCGCATGGGATACTTTACAGTGATGCATATCATGTTGTTACATCAATAGTGATGTAGAGGATCTTTTCTGACTGCTGGAGAGTTTTCTGGGATCCTGATTGCTCAAATTCACAGAGTGTGCAGCTATGCAGTCAGAGGCCCTATTGGTGATACAGCAATGCACTGGTGCCCTAGCAGCCAGGGCTAATCTTTCACCAGTGGCATCACCAGTCACTATGACAACAAATCCCAAAGGCTTTTATTCCCTTAATGGTAACACTTTACATGACTATGCATTTACATAGCAGTTACTTAGTAAACACATGTGCATGTGCACATGATTACAATGTTATTATGCATAGTTACAATGTTCTTAATGTGTACATTTTATGTATGATATAACCCTAATCATAACCCTAACCCTCTAAGCCTAATCCTTTTATGATACAATTGTGAACGTACATATACAGTGCCTATAGAAAGTCTACACCCACTCTCAAAGTTTTCACCTTTTGTTGCCTTATAGCCTGAAATTAAAATGCATTAACATGTTTTTTTTTTCATTTATCTACACATCCTACTTCACAACTTCCAAGTGAAAAACATATTGTAGAAATTGGTAGAAAATGAATTAAAAAATAAAAACTGAAATAGCTTGGTTGGATAAGTGTCCACCCCCCTTATAACAGAAATCCTAAATTAGCTCAGGTGTAACCAATTGCCTTCAAAACATCAAGTTAAGAGGCCTCCACCTGTGTTAAATTGCAGTGATTCACATGAGTTCAGGATAAATTCAGCAGTTCCTGTAGGTTCCCTCTGCTGGGTAGTGCATTTCAAAGCAAAGACTCAACCAGAGCACCAAGCCGCTTTCAAAAGAACTCCGGGACAAAGTTGTTGAAATGCATAGATCAGGGGATGGGTATAAAAAGATATCAGAGGCCTTGAATATCCTTTGGAGCACGGTCAAAACGACCACCAAGACCCTGCCTAGATCAGGCCGTTCCTCCAAACTGAATGCATGAATGAACCGAGCAAGAAGGAAACTGATCAGAGAGACTACCAAGAGGCCAATGGCAACTGCAAGAGCTACTGCAAGAGACAATTATTAAGAAGTGGAAGGTGTATGGTACCGTCAAGACCCTGCCTAGATCAGGCCGTCCCTCCAAACTGGATGAGCGAGCAAGGAGACTGATCAGAGAGGCTACCGAGAGGTCAATGGCAACTTTTCAAGAGCAACAGGCATTTATGGCCGAGACTGATCAAAGTGTGCATGTGACAACAATATCCCAAGTACTCCAGAAACCTGGCCTGTATGGTAGGGTGGCAAGAAGGAAGCTATTAATCAAGAAAGCCCACCTTGAATCCCATTTGAAAAATGCAAAAAAAAAACACTCAGAAGGTGCTGTAGCCATGTGGCAAAAAGTTTTTTGGTCTGACAAAACTAAAATGGAACTGTTTGGCCTAAATGCAAAGCGTTATGTTTTGGAGCAAACCCAACACAGTGCATCACCAAAAGAACACCATCCTTACTGTAAAGCATGGTGGTGGCAGCATCATGTTATGGGGATGTTTCTCATCGGCAGGGACTGGGGCACTGTGAACAGGATGGCTGCAGGGGTGATGTCAGACCAGAAACAGACTTAAAACAATGACTGACGGGTGAATCTGTAGCGCAATGGTGCTCATTGTTTTATTATAAAAAACAAAACACCAAACAAAAGGGCACAAGGGCCAAGCAAACACTTAACAAGTAGTATGCTGGTTGCGAAACCAGCATAGGTAACAATTGTTTATTTACTTTTTTCACAGACTTACGTCTCTCCTCTGACACTCTCTTCCAAGCAAGAAAAGCTGTAGGCTGTTATAATTATATCCGCCACAGGCATTTGTCAGGATAGAAGAGAAAATGAATGGAGTAAAGTACAAAGAAGTCATTGAGAAAAACCTGCTGACCTCTGCAAGAAAGCTGAAACTGGGACGGAAGTTCATCTTTCAGCATGACAACGACCCAAAGCACACAGCCAAAGCTACACTGGAGTGGCTAAGGAACAAAAAGATAAATGTCCTTGAGTGGCCCAGTCAGAGCCCTGACCTAAATCCAATCGCAAATTTGTGGTATGACTTGAAGATTGCTGTCCATCAACGCTCCCCAAAGGATTTGACAGAACTTGAACAGTTTTGTAAAGAAGAATGGTCAAATATTGCTAATCTAGGTGTGCAAAGTTGGTAGAGACCTATCCCAACAGACACAGCTGTAATTGCTGCCAAAGGTGCTTCCACCAAATATTATTAACTCAGGGGGGTGGAAACTTATCCAATTATGATCTTTCAGGTTTGCACTTTTAATATATATATATATATATATATATATATTCCTCAATAATTTTTCCCCTTAACAGTGTGGAGTATGGTGTGTAGATAAGTGGGGAAAAAAATCCTCATTTAAATGCATGAAACTCTGAGCCACTGACACAACAAAATGTGAAAAAAGTTCAAGGGGGTGTCAACTTTCAGAAAAAATGTAAAGTGTTGCTCCCTTAATTTCCCCTTTTTTGTGGCTATTATGAGGGGTGTTTACCCCTGAAGTTTACCACTTTGGGTTCAGGGGTTATTAAAGGGTTTGGATCCCTTACTTCCATGTGTTTTTTGTGGTTTAGCTCTCACATCTTTCAGGCCCCTTTCTCCCTGCTCCCAGACTCTTCTTTCTAATATCTCTCAGGCACCTCTTTCTGTTAATGTGTTTATTACTGCATGCTGTTGCTGTCGCTGTCTCCGATCTTTAGCATAAAACTAATCTTAATCATTATCAGATTGCAGAATTGCTATTCAGTCTTCCAGTGGGACAGTTTTTATATGCCTGAGATGCATTCAAAGTGTAGAGCATTTAGTCCTGATAACTTTCCCAGATAGTATAATTACTTGATAATATTTTACAGCAGAGGTTTGGTCCCTCTCACTGAGCACTCATTACCTCACTTCCTTCATCAAAGCAGCTGGTTGGAGGCACAATCATAAATTTGGCTGACCAATCTTGGCCTGTCTACCAAGAGAGTGTAAAGCTGCACAGTTTCAGACAGGAGACTCTAAAATTACCTTTGCGTCCTTGCTGTGTGTATTAGGCCATTCTTCAAAGGGATCGTTGCATTGGCTCTGGTACTCCCATGGGTTATGGAGGCAAAAACCAACAGAGACTGTTTCGCCTCATCGTGCTACAGACACCCTAGCAGCCAGGCACCCAGTGAGCTAAAAGCAGATACCTGCAGGGCTGGCTTTTGTTCTCCAGAAGTCGGTAGCTTGCTGACATACTCTCTCGAGTTACTGGGTGCAAAAGTAGAAGCTGGCTCAGTTGTGGGATCGGAGGACACCTACTGAACCTTCAAGTCTCCTGAGCTGTGTTGGCTGCAGTAAGGGGATTGGGCATTCCAAATTGGGAGAAAATCTGGGGTAAAATAATAATTGGACACACTAAAGAAAAATAAAAATGTATCAGTGGATTGATAGGAACCTCTTTCCAGCCTTCAGTAAGTGACAGCTACAGGTACTATTGTAGCCAGATACATTTAAACCTACCTCTCTTTGCAGTCTGTGCCTTTCTTTGAGTTCAGCTCCTCCTCCTCAATCTCTACTGTTTTAATTAAACACCTCTTATAGACAAGGAACCAATTTGTGCCGAGAAACATTCTAACGAGACCAAGTGCACAGAGGGAGTCCTGTAGTGAGAATGAGATATCAGGGATGACTTCATTCTCAATCAATAAAGTACTGTAAAGCTTAGAAGGAGTCAAGTAGCTGTCTAGTTGTCTACTTAATATAGTTTCTATGAGTTTCACCTGAAATGTATAGGGAAGTAATATGGGTGTAGGATTTGCGTATGCTTCTGAAAAATGGTTCTATAATCCCTAGTTTAGACTATATCACCTACTTAAGATTGTACTGGCTACATACAGTTAACAGGCAGGCAGACACCACAGAAGCTTCCCTTCACTGCCCAGAGAGAGAGAGAGAGAGAGAGAGAGAGAGAGAGAGAGAGAGAGAGAGAGGCAGAGAGAGAGGCAGAGAGACGGACACAGAGAAAGATTAATCTAAAAAAAGTGACCAAATTCCACTCCATCATAAAGCCCTGTAATACCAAGAGCTCAGCCCAGAACACAGTCCCCTCAGCCAGCTGATCCTGAAGCTCATTGAGTTGAGCAACACTGACATCAGTCACCTTCAGGACAGCACAGCAAAAACTATTTCAATTAATGTAAACCAAATTATAAAACACTTGAAACACTCCTATCTGGACCATTGGGATACAAACACTAACACAAAACAAACTAGAGTGCTGTCAGATGCTAAATAGGAATGACACCCTGACAGAATACCTGGTAACTGTGAGAAACACAAAGCAGAGGTAGATCCTGACCAAACACCGGCTCAGTGACCACAACCTAGCCATCGAAAAAGGTTGGCCAGAGAGAACAGGCTCTGTGGTCACTGTGAGACAGGAGAGGCCAAGATAAAGATTCACTTTCTAACATACCGTGAAAATATATAAAAACATAAGGGACAGTTTATTCCCCAAGTTCGGTGATTTAGTTACAGAATTCCCCGAAATGCACGATACCCAGAAGCTGTTAATCCTGCTGGGGGGAGACAAACACAGCCAGATTGGCTGGTCAATACACGGAGACCTGTCACAGCCTGAGGGACAAACCGTAAACATGTCACACTAGAGATGGAAAAGAGAGAGGAAGGGAGGGAGGGATTCTGTTTAATATAGAGGGAGGGAGGGGAGGGAGGGGGGTTACTGTTTAATATAGAGGGAGGGAGGGGGAGGAGTGGTACTGTTAAATATAGAGGGAGGGAGGGGGGGATCGTGGTACTGTTTCCTATATAGAGGAGGGAGGCGGGGAGGTTAATTTCCCTCGCGAGGGGAGGACAACATTACTGTTTAATCTACAGGAGTGGTCTGTTCCTATAGATGGACAGGATCTCTCCATCTCTCCCTGGTCTGTTTAATATGACAAATTATGGTACTGTTTTAATATAGAGGGGAGAGGGATGACAGGGATTAGTGGTACTGTTAATATAGAGGGGGAGCGGAGGGGGAGTATATACTGTTTAATATCGAGGGAGAGGAGTGGTACTGTTTAATATAGATGGAGGGAGGGGGAGGAGTGGTACTGTTTAATATAGATGGAGAGAGGGGGAGGAGTGGTACTGTTTAATATAGAGGGAGGGAGGGGGATGAGTGGTACTGTTTAATATAGAGGGAGGGATTGTGTTTAATATAGAGGGGGAGGAGTGGTACTGTTTAATATAGAGGGAGAGAGGGGGAGGAGTGGTACTGTTTAATATAGAGGGAGGGAGGGGGAGGAGTGGTACTGTTTAATATAGAGGGAGGGAGGGGGAATATAGAGGGAGGGAGGGGGAGGAGTACTGTTTAATATAGAGGGAGGGAGGGGGAGGAGTGGTACTGTTTAATATAGAGGGAGGGAGGGGGAGGAGTGGTACTGTTTAATATAGATGGAGGGAGGGGGAGGAGTGGTACTGTTTAATATAGAGGGAGGGAGGGGGAGGAGTGGTACTGTTTAATATAGAGGGAGGGAGGGGGAGGAGTGGTACTGTTTAATATAGAGGGAGGGAGGGGGAGGAGTGGTACTGTTTAATATAGATGGAGGGAGGGGGAGGAGTGGTACTGTTTAATATAGAGGGAGGGAGGGGGAGGAGTGGTACTGTTTAATATAGAGGGAGGGAGGGGGAGGAGTGGTACTGTTTAATATAGAGGGAGGGAGGGGGAGGAGTGGTACTGTTTAATATAGAGGGAGGAGAGGGGGACTGTTTAATATAGAGTGGTACTGTTTAATATAGAGGGAGGGAGGGGGAGGAGTGGTACTGTTTAATATAGAGGGAGGGAGGGGGAGGAGTGGTACTGTTTAATATAGAGGGGGGAGGGAGGCGGAAGTGAGTGGTACTGTTATATAATATAGGGGTGGTCCTTCCCCTCCTAAGGGGGAGGGGGGAGGAGTGGTACTGTTTAATATAGAGGGATGAGGAGGGGGGATCGAGTGGTTACTGTTTCATATAGAGGGAGATCCAGGGGGAGGCGGAGTGGTACTGTTAATATAGATGGAGGGAGGGGATAGAATAGTGGAGGGAGAGAGGGAGGAGTGGTACTGTTTAATATAGGGGGAGGGAGTGGAGGTTTAATATAGAGGGAAGGAGGAGGAGGAGTGGTACTGTTTAATATAGAGGGAGGGAGGGGGAGGAGTGGTACTGTTTAATATAGAGGGAGAGAGGGGGAGGAGTGGTACTGTTTAATATAGAGGGAGGGAGGGGGAGGAGTGGTACTGTTTAATATAGAGGGAGGGAGGGGAGGAGTGGTACTGTTTAATATAGAGGGAGGGAGGGGGAGGAGTGGTACTGTTTAATATAGATGGAGGGAGGGGGAGGAGTGGTACTGTTTAATATAGATGGAGGGAGGGGGAGGAGTGGTACTGTGTAATATAGATGGAGGGAGGGGGAGGAGTGGTACTGTTTAATATAGAGGGAGGGAGGGGGAGGAGTGGTACTGAGGGGGAGGAGTGGTACTGTTTAATATAGAGGGAGGGAGGGGGAGGAGTGGTACTGTTTAATATAGAGGGAGGGAGGGGGAGGAGTGGTACTGTTTAATATAGAGGGAGGGAGGGGGAGGAGTGGTACTGTTTAATATAGAGGGAGGGAGGGGGAGGAGTGGTACTGTTTAATATAGAGGGAGGAGGGGGAGGGTGTTACTGTTTAATATAGAGGGAGGGAGGGGGAGGAGTGGTACTGTTTAATATAGATGGAGGGAGGGGGAGGAGTGGTACTGTGTAATATAGAGGGAGGGAGGGGGAGGAGTGGTACTGTTTAATATAGAGGGAGGGAGGGGGAGGAGTGGTACTGTTTAATATAGAGGGAGGGAGGGGGAGGAGTGGTACTGTTTAATATAGATGGAGGGAGGGGGAGGAGTGGTACTGTGTAATATAGAGGGAGGGAGGGGGAGGAGTGGTACTGTTTAATATAGAGGGAGGGAGGGGGAGGAGTGGTACTGTTTAATATAGAGGGAGGGAGGGGGAGGAGTGGTACTGTTTAATATAGATGGAGGGAGGGGGAGGAGTGGTACTGTTTAATATAGAGGGAGGGAGGGGGAGGAGTGGTACTGTTTAATATAGAGGGAGGGAGGGGGAGGAGTGGTACTGTTTAATATAGAGGGAGGGAGGGGGAGGAGTGGTACTGTTTAATATAGAGGGAGGGAGGGGGAGGAGTGGTACTGTTTAATATAGAGGGAGGGAGGGGGAGGAGTGGTACTGTTTAATATAGAGGGAGGGAGGGGGAGGAGTGGTACTGTTTAATATAGAGGGAGGGAGGGGGAGGAGTGGTACTGTTTAATATAGAGGGAGGGAGGGGGAGGAGTGGTACTGTTTAATATAGAGGGAGGGAGGGGGAGGAGTGGTACTGTTTAATATAGAGGGAGGGAGGGGGAGGAGTGGTACTGTTTAATATAGATGGAGGGAGGGGGAGGAGTGGTACTGTTTAATATAGAGGGAGGGAGGGGGAGGAGTGGTACTGTTTAATATAGAGGGAGGGAGGGGGAGGAGTGGTACTGTTTAATATAGAGGGAGAGAGGGGGAGGAGTGGTACTGTTTAATATAGAGGGAGGGAGGGGGAGGAGTGGTACTGTTTAATATAGAGGGAGGGAGGGGGAGGAGTGGTACTGTTTAATATAGAGGGAGGGAGGGGGAGGAGTGGTACTGTTTAATATAGAGGGAGGGAGGGGGAGGAGTGGTACTGTTTAATATAGAGGGAGGGAGGGGGAGGAGTGGTACTGTTTAATATAGATGGAGGGAGGGGGAGGAGTGGTACTGTTTAATATAGAGGGAGGGAGGGGGAGGAGTGGTACTGTTTAATATAGAGGGAGGGAGGGGGAGGAGTGGTACTGTTTAATATAGAGGGAGAGAGGGGGAGGAGTGGTACTGTTTAATATAGAGGGAGGGAGGGGGAGGAGTGGTACTGTTTAATATAGATGGAGGGAGGGGGAGGAGTGGTACTGTTTAATATAGAGGGAGGGAGGGGGAGGAGTGGTACTGTTTAATATAGAGGGAGGGAGGGGGAGGAGTGGTACTGTTTAATATAGAGGGAGGGAGGGAGAGGGGGAGGGGGGGTACTGTTTAATATAGAGGGAGGGAGGGGGAGGAGTGGTACTGTTTAATATAGAGGGAGGGAGGGGGAGGAGTGGTACTGTTTAATATAGAGGGAGGGAGGGGGAGGAGTGGTACTGTTTAATATAGAGGGAGGGGGGGGGAGGAGTGGTACTGTTTAATATAGATGGAGGGAGGGGGAGGAGTGGTACTGTTTAATATAGAGGGAGGGAGGGGGAGGAGTGGTACTGTTTAATATAGAGGGAGGGAGGGGGAGGAGTGGTACTGTTTAATATAGAGGGAGGGAGGGAGTGAGAGTGAGTTATATCTCCTCCCTCCCCACCCCAGGATATGGTCTGTGTATATCTCCTCCTCTCCCCCTCCTCACCATGAAAAACATTATACAATAATCCCTCCTCCCTCCTCACCATGACACAGGATAGATCTAACTCCCTCCCCATCCTCACCATGACAAATTTATATCCTCCCTCCCCCTCCCTAAGAGGACAAATAGTCTATGTTTCCCCCTACTCAATGACTCGATTATATACGGGGGAGCTCCCAAGTCCTACCATGACAAATATATATCGACCTCCCTCCCCTCCCAGGGTACAGTGGTACTGTTTAATATAGAGGGAGGGAGGGGGAGGAGTGGTACTGTTTAGGATATAGAGGGAGGGAGGGGAAGGAGTGGTACTGTGTAATATAGAGGGAGGGAGGGGGTACAGTTTAATATAGAGGGAGATAGTTATTCAATATTGAGGAAGGAGGGATACTGTTCAGTGTTCACAGATATGTTTTCGCTGTCTATATTTTAGTTGTTTATGCCATGTATGTGCTTTGGTAATACTATTCTTTTTTTCTTTTTTATTTTAGTTGTTTATGTCATGTATGTGCTTTGTTAATAATTGTTTTTTTGAAGGCTTCGGTACACTTAGCGATTCAAAGCCAGAGAGAGAGAGAGAGAGAGAGAGAGAGAGAGAGAGAGAGAGAGAGAGACTTTTAAGATCCTTTATTTAAACATTCCAAATAAAATCCATTAAAATTCGGTAAAGGTAAAACACACCATAAAATTTAAGATTCCTACTGCCTCAGCAGAAATAAAAAATTCTAAATACATCACGTTCTCCTTAAAAACAGATTTTAAACAGAAAAAAAGGATCATAAAAAAATCAATAAAAAAACAGTGTTTTCTTTCTGGTAAAAACAGATTAAAGCCAACATTAATAAAAAACACTGTAAAACAAACAAAAAAAATAAAAATAAAATTAAAATTAAAACAAAAACTGGAGCTCCTCGTCCTCACTCACATCACACATGGCATCTCCCACACACCATCTCTCCTGGAAGTCCTCCAAGTTATTATTTACTTTAAAAAATTCAAAGTCCACTCTTATCCGACTGACCACCAACACCCTGAACTGCAGCACAGCATCAGTCAGCCCGATCCCAGAAATCTTGTTCTTTCTGGACTTTAAATGGCTAATTTTGCCTGACCCATTATAAAATTAATTAAAACACACTGGTTTCTCTTTTTAAAACTGCAAGGAACCCCAAAGATAAAAAGCTGTTTATTGAACTCCTCACCCAGGCCCCGCAGGCCTCCTGTAAGAGATGGAAGAGTGGTCCTAGCCTAACACACTCGCTCTACATGTGAAACACTGTCTCCTCTGCAGAGCAGAAACAGCACTCTGAGCTATTACTGGAATCAACTCTGTGGAGAAACCTGCCAGTGCCTCTCAATTAAAAACAGGTGTTTGCCTATCCCCAGCCCCCCCTACTCTGCTGAGAAAAAAACAATCCAGCCTCTTCCAATGAGCCTCCTCTCCAGCATACAGGAGCCTCTGAACCACCTGGAGTCTGAAGGCTGCTACCCTGCTGGCAATGCTGACCAGCCCCTGCCCACTTTCATCAGTGGGGAGATACAGGACTGCTGGCCGCAACCAATGTCTCCTGCTCCAGAAGAACTCCAGCAGTATTCTCTGGATCTTTTCCACCATACCGCGGGGAGGGTCCAGACACACCAGCCTGTGCCACAGCATTGGGGCCACCAGATTATTAATCACCAGGACCCTTCCCCTAAAGGACAGCTGGGCCAGCAGTCTCCTCCATCTCTGCAGGCGCCGCCTCACCCTGTCCACCAGGCCCTCCCAGTTTTTCTGCACATAAGTATCCACTCCAAAAAACACACCCAACACTTTTATACCTATCCTGTCCCATCTCAGTGCCTCAGGCAGGACAGGGGGTGTGTAATCATGTCAACTGCCTGACAGGAATGTGTCACACTTTGCCCAGTTAACTTTTGCCGTAGATGCTCTCTGGAATGTGTGCAGGCTCTGTTGTAGTGCCTCGATGTCTCCGTCACAGCACACAAACACATTCACATCATCTGCATATTCAGACACTTTCACTGTGACAGGGGAGGGTGAGGAGGGCACTGCCCAGCCAACCAGCCTACCCCTCAGCAGGTGCAGAAGGGGTTATATGTCCAGTGAATAAAGCATTCCAGACAGGGAGCAGCCCTGCCTAAAATACCCCTGCACACTGGGAAGGGTTGACTCAGCCCATTGTTGATCTTTAAAATGCTAAAAACATTTAAGTATAAAAGCTGAATGTAAGAAATAAAAACAGAGCCAAACCCGAAGGCTCCCAGGGTTTTAAAAAGGTACGTGTAGTCGACCCTGTCAAACGCCTTTTCCTGATCTAAAGAGACCAGCCCAACATTCAAATCACATGTATTAGCCATTAATAAAAAGTCTCAAATTAAAAACAAATTATCAAAAATGGAGCGTCCCTGTATACAGTAGGTTTGGTCCATGTGAATTACAGCTCCTATACATGTTTTTAATCTATTGGCCAGACATTTTTAAATTATTTTAAAATCAGAACATAAAAGTTCTCCAGTTCTTTAACAAACACAGGTCTCCTTTCTTGGGCAGCAGTGTGATTATTGCTCTCTTGCAACTGAGGGGCAGTTCTTTATCCCGGAGGCTCTCTCCCAACACCTGCAAAAAGTCCTCTCCAATCACAGTCCAGAATTTTTTAAAAAATGCAGCGGGCAGTCCGTCAATGCCAGGAGCTTTTCTGTTTGAAAGCTGTGTAACAGCGGTGGTCAGCTCCTGATATGTTAGCAGCTTATCTAATTGATGTTGTTCTTCTTCGCTAAGGGTTCATAAATCCTGAAGCAGCAGCTCCATATCCTGTTGGTCACATGGCTCTTTACTGTATAATTCAGTATAAAATTTTACTGCTTCCCTGCTAATCTCCTCCCGACTGTACATCTCCCTGCCGCAAGGTATCCGGATGCAATTTATCTGCCGGCTGTCTGCTCTCCTCCTTGTTAAGCCAAAAAAGAAACTGGAGGGGGTGTCCATGTCCTTCAGTTCCGTGAAGCGAGAGCTCACCAGCGCCTCCTTCACTCTCTCCTTCAGCAGGCTGCCCAGCCTGTGTTTCTGCTCCCTCAAGGTTTGCAGGGTCTGCTCCTGGTGGTCTGTGTCCAGGATGTTCTCTAACTGGAGGATTCTAAGCTCCAACTCTCTCACCGCTGCGTTCAGGGACCCAGTTGAATTGGATGTGTATTGCTGGTAAAAGATTTTAATCTGTGTTTTGCCAATGTCCCACCACTGCCTCATATTTTTATAGAGTGTTTTTTCTTTTTTCCATATGTTCTAAAATTGTTTGAATTGCTTTACAAAAACTGTGTCCTGTAATAACTTTACATTAAAATGCCAGTAGGAGGTGCTGTGAGAGTCAGTGGTAAGTATTACTGTAACTAACAGGCAGTGGTGGTCAGAAAGGCTACTGGGAATGATGTTGGCTTTAATGAATTTATTCAAATGAGTGTGTGACGTGTAGAAGCGGTCTAACCTTGCTCTATATATTTGTTGTGAGCGACAATGTGACCAGGTGTATTGCCTTGCATTAGGGTGCAGACACCTCCAGACATCAACCAGGCCACTGAACTGAAGAACTGCAGCTAATTCACTGGAGGACTGGGGACTGGGCTCCTCATTGTTTCTATCCATAGTAAAATCAATAGTGCAGTTAAAATCTCCTCCCACTACCACCACATCATCATTGTCAACACTTAAAAGAGTTTTCTTTAGTTTAGTAAAAATTAAAATACGTTCCCTCCCTTTATTTGGTGCATAAATATTAATAAAAACAAATACAGTGCCACCCAACCTTGCTCTCACTTTTAATAACCTCCCCTTTTCAATCTCTTCAATATTTTGAAAATTGTTGCTCCTAGGCTGGGCTTAAATAAAATTGCCACTCCTGCTTGAACCCTGGCACAGCACACATGGCCTCTTCCACTCTACCAGCCACGCCACCTCATTCTCACTGTCTGAGTGCATCTCCTGCAGCAGCGCTACCCCTGCCAGCTTCTGCTCTAAAAACTCACACAGCTGCGCTCTTTTAAAAGACTGCCTGCAGCCATTTATGTTAAAAGAAATAAAAACGCACTTTTCCGTAGCGGCGAAAAATAATTAAACTGACAGAGTAAAACAAGCAACAATAAAAACATTCTTAAAAGAAATATCCATTAAAAATATTATTATTTGGCAACATTAGCAATCTTTTTCTTAATTATTTGAACATATTTTTTAAGACGGTACCTTTTTTTGCTGGTCAAATTCCTCTAATGTTGCCTTTCATGTGACGATGTGTGCTAAGTGGAGGAACAATCTCAGATCTGGGAAGAAGTTTTCAATTTCAAACCCTTTTTTTCCTTTGGTATTTTCAATGAATTCTTTAAATTCATCCAGGGTATAAATTTTTTCCCCCCCTGTTAATGGGTTGGCTATCGGAGATGTCAGAGATAAGTGAGGAGTCCGAGAGCTCCCCCTCCATTTCCTCTGCTCCGTCCTCGCTGTCTGCTCCGCCATCCACAACTGTCCGTTCCTCCGCGGCTCTCTCCAACTCCACCTCCCCAATCTCCTCTTCTCCTGCCAGCACAGTCACAGCCATTTCCATTGCTTCTGCCTCTGCTTGCTGGGGTTCAGAGAGAGAAGAGCACTGCACAGCGCCGGGTTTGGAGCCCGTCACCGTGCCACTCCCCTCTCCCTCCATAT
This sequence comes from Polyodon spathula, assembly GCF_017654505.1. Taxonomy (NCBI): domain Eukaryota; kingdom Metazoa; phylum Chordata; class Actinopteri; order Acipenseriformes; family Polyodontidae; genus Polyodon; species Polyodon spathula. The sequence continues at coordinate 2,144,949 of NC_054541.1, read as the reverse complement.
CAGGAAGGACGGACACCCCTGCCAGACTGCAGGCTACCCTCCAGCACAGACCCGGGGCTCTGCTCCATTCCCCGTTTGCTATTGGCAGATCTGCAGGTTCTTTATTTTTCACTTTTTCTTTTTTTTTTTTTTTTTTAGTTACCATGACATATGAGTCGTCATTCTCGGTAACCTCTTGTTGTGACGGCCCGCGGCTGAGTCTCTTCAGGCTCGGCTGGGGTGTCTGCGGCTCCACTCGATTCGGGGGCTCCCTGGTCTCTGAAGACTCCGGCTGCCACTGCGACGGGGGAGCCGACCCATCCTCCCGCTCAGCCCCAACATCCCCAGCCAACTCCCTGCCATCAGTACCCTGCTCCTACCTTTCCTCATTTCTATTTTTTTCGGGCAGGCTTTTCTTTGGTGTCCCTGTTCCCCACAGTTAAAGCATCGCATTGTGTCTGAGCTGACAAATACAACACAGCCTGTACCCTCCACACTGAAGCTCCAAGCCACATCAATCAACTCCGAAAAGACAGGACGTGCTTAACATTAGCATTTTTGCACCCTAAGGGAATGTTTTTAATTTGGGACACCAGCTCCCCATACCGGGCAAGTTCATTCTCCAAGATCTCACTTTTTAAAAATGGTGGCACGTTAGACATAATAACCTTGGTAACAGGGGTTACTAAGGGGGGCACTTTCACTGAAAATCCTTCCTCCACCAGTTGATTGACCAGTGATACCTCTTTTAAAAAGATAACAAATCTTTTATTCATGCGGGAAGCCAACACAATGTTTTCATAGTCGATCACCTCTCCTACTGCCAGAAGGAAATTCTCCACCGACACGCCGGTATCCGGCAAGCAGCTGACCCAGTGTCGGTGGCTGAGAGCCCCCAGCCCTCCAGAGTGAGATAACAGGATCTACACACACACACAACACTACTCAGTAAACAGTAAAATGCAAACCAAAACAAACAAATCAAACATATATAAGCAAACTAAACGATTAACAAATAATTATAGTATATTGCGAAAAATGGTAGCAAAAAAACACCCTCCTACCGCACCAGCATTCAAACGCTACCGCCTCCCTGCAAGCTCTTCCCACAATCCTCCACGCAAGAGAGAGAGAGAGAGAGAACCTTGATGTTGTCAGCCAGTTAGTTCTGAGCCTCCCTTAAGCAAGTTGAGCAGAATTCGAAGACGTGTCTCCAAGGAAGAGGTTTGTATACCAGCCTGTGTACACTAATTAACTTAATGTATTCACTTTCAGCTGAAGACCTTTTACTTGTCACCCTGTGTCTAATTGAAATTGAAAACACAAAGCATTCCAATATGACTGTAGGTGGTGCAGATTTACATAATTTAGAGGTTTCAGTCTACATGCTGATCAATGGAATTTCCATTGGCTTCAGCTCCAGCATCCATTCTTGGCAGGATGTTGTAAACAGATGATCAGTGCCTCTTCATTAAAAAGGCCTTCCTGATTCCCAGAGATAAGCTCCTAAAACTGCAGTGCCATTGCTCTTGTTGGCATAGTAAAGGTATAAGAGGCTTATTCCCGGCTCCAAGGCCAGCATGATGCCTGTTGACCAAAGCTAACCTATTTGTAACTAACAAAATAATTCCAAATAATTTCTCTGCCTTGCAATTGCTTTCATTATTATAGGTCCCAAGTGTGCAGTTTTGAAAATAGCACGGATTCTACTCTAGGTTACAAACATCTCTGTTAACAAGCCATGATTTTCTTGCACATAATCTGGGTCATTTCACCAGGAGAGTTACATTGTCCCCACCCCTTTGTTGGCTTCTTTCCTGTCAATAACCAATCAGTAGCTTCCCCTGTTGACTGACATGCTTTCAGCCAGCAACATAATTAGACACTGCTAACAGATGCAAACAAATAACCTGAAAATAAAGCATAGAAACTGAAATCTTCCCTTAATCTAAAGTAGTTCTAGATATTATGTTTTAAAATGGAAATATCTACATATGTTTCTTTCAAAACTGAACATCTGAAGCACATGGGCCACAGTGTCATTATGGAGTACATCATGTGACAAATCTATGTACCATATTTTAGTGTGCGTTCTCTCTCTGTCTGTTTGAAAAAAAATATATTATATAATATATATATATGATATATATATATTATATATATATATATATATATAGATATATATACACATATACATATATAGAATATATATATATATATATATATAATATATATATATATAGATATATATATATATTATATATATATATATATATATATAATACACGTATGAACTTAATTTTATTTTAAATACATCTTCAAATCAACATGTAATTCATATCGTTACTGGGGTTCTCATTCTCACAATGATATCAGCCTATAGGAATAAGGAAAAAAATAAATAAATACAATGAGGCACAGGTGTGGTTGGAACAAAACCACTCAGGAACAGTCGTTTGAAGGACCCAATAAATTAACACATTAATTCTATATCAAACAAGGTGTTGCTGTGTGTTTTAACACACAGTATCTCTGCTTATTGCTGCAATACACCATATAATACCTTTTTTTTCCATTCTGTAAGAAACAGTGTCTGTTTTCAAACGACTTCAAGATTTCTAAATCCTACAACAAACAAAAAAATCTAAATACACTGACTTCAAAAACACATTCATGATTTGGAGTAAATTAACGATTATACCAAGTCAAGTAGTGACACACATTTCGGCTAATGCCTTTATCAAATGTTAAGACTTATCACAGATTTACCTACAGTATGTTCAACACAATATTGAAACCAATGAAGACAAAAAAAGTGTTGAAAGGAACATCTGTCTGCTTGTTCTTCAGTAAAACTTGGTAAAAAGTAGTAAAATGTACCGATATTTAGCCTATACTGTAGCTCTGATAAGGGCATAGCCGAAGCAGTGCAGCTTTAGTTTCTTATTCAACAATGAAGCAAGGCTGTGACCTTGTCCTTTTTGAAGTCTGATTGATTTCCATTACATGAGAGTAGATGTTGAACTTCATGCTGATTTGAACTCAGCTCTTGCCAAGATAAGCACCAACTAAGACGTAGCTTTGCAGTAAACTAATGTGATCCATCTGCATCTCCATCCATTTGCATTGTTTTCCATCTGATGATGCAGTTATCCTTCTGTCTGGTGTTGTTTGCTGAAGTGTAATGCTGGCTCCAGGGATCAGCTCATTTTGCCTCCACAGCGCATCAGCACACACAACGGCTGCGATGCTGGCTCCGGAGATCAACCCAGTGTAGTCTTCCCAGTGCATCAGCATGACAACTGTTTGGATTGAGCTAAGTAGGGTACATCTCTGGGGTCTTCAAGTGGGCACCTTCCAACCTTGGTGTTTCGTTGACTAGCCCACGACACCTCAAGAGGGCTCGACAGTGATTCTGCCCTCCCAGCATCACCCCCCTCCATCCTCCACTCAGCTCAGCCCAGCTTACTTACCTGTACATCAGCGTTGCTTTCTATAAACTGCCAGCAGCCGCTGTATTTGTATCTCCATATAATAATAATAATATATTTTCTTAAAAGACGTTTACAAAAACTGTTCGTTCTTCAGTTCAGCACAATTTCAGGTTAAATTAAAACTAAAGTACTTTATTTTTTAAGAGTAACAATTTTTCCAGTAGAATCTTTACAGAAACTATAGCCAATAATCTCAATTTCGCCTTTTCAGTACAAAAGAAGAATATTTTCTTCACACCTATTCGCAGTATTGTCTTACAGTTGTTGTTGTTTTTTTTTTTTCCAGTGTTGTGTCACAATGAGAATAATGGCAATATTCTCCTCAAATTTGAAAAACATGTATAATACATAAATAAATATATATATCCTTATTTTGGATATTTGGCGGTTGTGCGATTCTTTTTTCCAGGTTTGTTTTTCCAACGTGAGAGCATGCTCATAAAAATGATAAACAACGTCTTTTATAAAACATACACATTTTTGTGACTTACAAAAACAAATGTCAATTGTCATTTCTTCCAGATAAGCTTCATCCATATCTGGCTTAATTCTGAACTTCATTGCTTGGGGCAAAATTTCCTTTTGTTGTGGTTTATGGGCTTGACCGTCATTTGCAACCCAGTGCTGATTTAACAATAACAACAGCAACGCATCTCTATCAAACTCGAACAGAAATTCTAATAATAATAATAATTTTAATAACAAAAAGGGTTTTCCAGAACGGAGTGGGGGGTGTTTAAGTTTTGGATTAATCTATCATTATTTTAGTTCATTTTTAGTGGAGGCAGGGTGCTAGGAGCCTACGTCCTCGTTATGGCCCACTAAGTACAGGCCCGCAAGCTGTCGAAAGCGTGGCCCCCAGTCACTTAGGTATGACAAGTCTTGCTCGGATGTGTTAGAGAGAGTGTGGATGGAGCTCAATGTGAGTGCTGGTGAGCTGGAGCCTTCAAAGGCGTATGTTTGAAAGGAATCGTATGGTGGGACAGAGAGATCTGTGTCTGCCAGTTCCACCTTCTTGCAGATGTAGCTCCGGAAGATAGAGAAATCTGACGATGTGGCTGAGTCGTTCAGGTCGCCCTGGCTCTGGTCCTGCATCCACTGGGGCAGGGAGTGAAGATCAGGCCCTGAGTTGCCCCCATTGACTTCAGGGAAGTCGTAAAGGCTGCGCAGGGCACTCATGTCATAAGCCTGGGTGTCTTGCTCGCCGCCACCCTCGTCATTATATTTGATCACGTTGTCACGCATGTCCTCCTCATCCTCTGACATCCGGTGGCCTTTCCGGTGTCGCTTCAGAGCTAGGATCAACAACACCAGCACTGGAAAAAATAGAACATCTCATCAATACCTTAGAAAAGTATCGCTACGGTACCTCATCAATATCTTAGAAAAGTGCAAACGTTTCGGTCGTTTGACCATCTTCAGTGCTGTGCTGAATAAATAAATAAAATATCACAAAATAACCTAGACTAACTGTTCCAGAACCATAAGCAGCCCATTACCAGCATTTCATTGCCATAGTGGGTTTTTGCAATGGTGTACCAGTCCTGGCAGTCACTATTACAAAATCCAATTCTGAGGGATACAAAAATATATTGTTAACAATGGGACTGATTGTGATTAAATGCATGACAAATGTCCCATCCCCAGTCATCTGTGATTCTTGGAACAGGTATATATTTTTGGGCTACCACTGAACTTGTGAGACTTCTTGGCTTATTAAAAAGTTTTGCAGGTTTTTGAAAAACATTTTGCAAATATCTACATTCAGGGATTCTTTTGTTTACAAATAGCCCAGCTTTTACTCCTATTTAGAATGTCTAATTAGGTTCGCTCACCGCAGCAATTCCCCACAACAGCTCAGGAGAACTGAAGGGCTGTTGGTGATGCCATGACCAAGCCAACTGCCTTTGTTACACCCAAGAATTCCAGGTTGGATGTCTGGCTAACTCTGTGTGCCTGGCCATTAGGGTTGTGTGGAGAAACTGTCCCTGAAAATGTTGCCACCCTAATCCCATGAAGATCGCCTGTGTTGCACAGCCAGAACAAAAATCTACTCCTCTATTGTATGACTCACCCTGCACTCCACACATCATTCCTTCACTCAGGGACAAAGCAAGTGGTCAACACATGTCCTGTCTCCTTGTGCCACAAAGCAGCATAGGTTTTATATTGTTTGTTAGGCCAGAGTAAAGCTGACATTAATCTGTTTCGATGTTAACTATCGGACTGAAAAACAAACAGTTGTCACCATCTCAAATGATGTGAGATTTCGCCAGCTTGCCGACTGACGGAATAGCATTACCAGTTGAGTGTGGGTTTTTTTTTTCCCCTGTAATAGCAACTGTTTTAATGCAGGCACTTAGCATTGGTCAGTTCAATTTTTTCACACTTTTTAAAATGCTAAAATACTTTAGAGTATTAACATTTCTGAGGATTTGTAGTTCATCAGGGAATCGAGTCTGTGTGAGAAATGAAGAAATGAAATGACTGTCAGTGGTGCCCCAGGCAGCAATTAAAGCATCATCTACACTTCCACAGGCACCCAGTGCAGAGCCTAATCAGCTGGCTCATTGTCATGCACATTCCAAAGGTCACCTAGGGAAAACAAATAACCCAAAAAGCTGTTTTGGAAATGTTTCAATGTTCTCAAAACGTGTAATGAGCTTTTCTTTCTTTCTTGCAGTTGAACACAGTATAACAGTCATACCGATGACCAGGGAGTTCTTGAAGAACATACTGCAAAAAAAGATTGTAACATGAAATAGATTTAGTTTATAGCTATCTGAATAGTAGACTAGATATTAACCAGACTGCACAAAGACACAGCTTCAGTGAATCGGTACTCATCAAACATGGGTCATGTTTAAAAACAACATCCATTTTGCAGCACACCAAAGACTAGCAATTTCTCTTGTAGCCTTTGCATAAGAGCTGATTTAGAAGCTGTAGTGATGGCTGTGTAAAGCAGTAAGGATGGTTCATTCTTCAGCCTTGTAACTACCAGGAGACGCTTGTGCAACAGTCCTGTGACGCGACCAGCTGGAGTTGAGAAATACATTAACTCTGGTGACCAATCTCGAGGTATGACACAGGCCCGGTTTTTGGGATGGAACCGCATAACAGTCTCGCGTTTTGATTGGTCCATGTCTGTCACATGAATATGCCGTCACACGAGTGGAAAAGCTTGCAGGCATTTTTAACATTACGATTGGAGAGAAAGCGAGCGAGAGATCTGCTTTCCACAATCTTTCAATTGAAATATAACACGGTATTTTGCTGTACTAATATAACAAACTATAGGTTATTACTTTATATGAATTATCATGTTATGCATGAATGTAAGAATTGTTTTGTTTTCTGTAGTGGTGTACTGTTTTCTTTCAAAAAGCATATATCTATAATTGTTTGTGTGATGTATTTTAATATCAAATATATACACTATTGCAGTTTTGTTACAGGATACATTAGTTTATCTCTAATGTAATCACAGTTTTAAATATAGACTGCCCCTGTTTTCATTTACATCCCGAATTCTGGGCCGATTTGCTTTTCAGATAATTTTCAAATTCAGCCCAGTTTTTGGGACTCAGTTGGCAGCCGAGTTTCTAAGCACACACCACCATGCAACACCTGCATGCACACACCACCATGCAACCCCTGCATGCACATACCACAATGCAACCCCTGCATGCACACACCACCATGCAACCCCTGCACACACACACACCACTGTGCAACTCCTCCACGCACACACCACCATGTAACCCCTACACATTACACACCACTAAGCAACCCCTGCAAGCACACACCTAGCCATCACTTTTACTGCATATTTCTGGAACAGATGCACCTAGAACCACCATTCAAATGGTTCTAGACTTAAAGGACCAGACTGAATATAACATGCCCAGTTTTGTAGCAATTCTTTGCAAAAAAAAAAATCAGGGCGTTCAGCCTCATTCATGTCTATGGCAGGGTTGAAAAACACATTTTCATGCATATCTCTTAAACCCGAGCACGTAGAACCACCATTGAAAGTGATATAGACTCCCCAAACCACCTCCTAAAATGGTACAGTGGTTCACCAAAAAACTTGAGTCGTAATGAAAAAAGTAATTTTGCCAAGCCATCCTGGCACCTAGAACCATGAAAACGGTGACTCCTTGTGCGGCGGCCTCTTGGGGCCCCACCACAAAAAATCAAGTTCCTAACCTCAAATGCTACATTTTCACCAAATTTTCACATTTTCAGCATGATGGCATGTCAAGGTTGGATTTTCAATAGCTTTTGAGTTCCAGGTTGGCAAGAAAAATCTGAATTGGGGTCCTTTCCAGCTGGGACACGTCACTTGGAGGGATCAACAGGGGCCCTGAGGTGGACTCTCATATCTCAGGCACCCCCGAAACCCGAGATATAGCACTCTGAAAAATGTCTATGGGAAATTCCATTATAAAACACCTTTGGGGCAACGCCCGCCATCTGGCGACGGGGTGGCACACAAACCCGTGGCCGGTGATTTTCTTTAGTTGAGAGTCATATGTAAATGAAGAGTGTGCTCCCTAGTTCCTTGCCTGAGGGGTTGTGGAGATATGAGGTACGATGAGACCACCCTCTCCCTATGGCAAATCCCATTATAAAAAAAACAAATCAGCCCAGAATTTGGGACGTAAATGAAAACAGGGGCAGCCTACATTTAAAACTGTGATTACATTAGAGATAAACTAATGTATCCTGTAACTAAACTGCAATAGTGTATATATTTGATATTAAAATACATCGTGCAAATGACTATAGTTATATGCTATTTGAAAGAAAACAGTACACCACTACAGAACAAAAAAAACAATTCTTACATTCATGCATAACATGATAATTCATATAAAGTAATAACCCATAGTTTGTTATATTAGTACAGCAAAATACCATGTTATATTTTAATTGAAAGGTTGTGGAAAGTAGATCTCTCACTTTCTTTCTCTCTGATCGTAATGTTAAAAATGCCTGCAAGCTTTTCCACTCGTGTGACGGCATATTCATGTGACAGACATGGACCAATCAAAACACGAGACTGTTATGCGGTTCCATCCCAAAAATCTGGCCTGTGTCATACCTCCCAATCTCTATCTCAATGGTTTTCACCAGCGTTCTGCACCGTTTATCAAATAAGAACATTGCCATCATGAAACCATTTAAATGCTATTGAAATGTATTCAAAGGAAGAGCATGGAATTGGGCGGGGATCTGGAATACTAAGCGAGTGCAGACATTTTAATGAGATGTAAGGATTTACAAGGTGCAAAGCATTGCAGAAGCAAGTAATTAAGAGCTTGCACATTCTGTATTGTCTAAGCACCTGTACAATAATTCATTAATTCACTGTAAATAACATGTTGATTAAATTAGGATGGGACAGGGAAAATCTGAAGCACTGATTCTTTATGGACACAACACAGGTATAAATGCAACACAATGACAACTGTACATTTAATTAAAATTGCATATCAAAATGCAGAGTACTTTTACACTAATTTACACTTTTGATTGTTCTGTTATATGTGTAGCCTTCAGCCAGTCTCAGCTGAAAAAGCACAACTAAAAAAAAAGCCACAGTATGACACTCTTCCTTAGAACCCCAGGTGTAAGCACATATAAGCAAGCCAGAACTGAGTCATTTTGCTAGAGAGAACAATGTTCGGGCTCAACAACTTCACAGCTTTAAAAATTCCTGCTACAGGCTGGCAGAACTGAGAGGGTAAAGTCAGTCACGTTGGACGGTGTCTTATCTATTGCAAAGTACTGTTTAATGTCCAAGCTGGTGAGTTTTTTGTATTCATTATTTACCTTTTTGAGTAAAGTTTGTTTACTAAAACTAATATTTATTTCAGTATTTAATTTGCATTTAATCAAAGTGAACATGTTTGATATAAATATATACTCATACAAGGAAACAGTTTTAAAAATGCACCAAATCATTCCAAATTGGTTTTATAAGATAAAATAGAAAACTGTGTATATGTGATTATATGGCAAAGTGTTTGATTATATGCAGGTGCAGGTGATTAAAGAACAGAAAGACAATGATAATTCAGGTGAAAAGGTTTGTTTTATTTATTTGTAAGTCCAGTGCCTGAAGGCAAACCAAACAGTATTATTTAATATATAACTCCTGAGTTGCTCCACAAATAACAATCCTGTTTTTATTATGCACCCACACAAAACACATACACAAGTCTGTTAGTGCGTGAATTAGTGCTAGTGTACATACAGTTTTATTTGTGACAGAGGTGCAGTGTTGTCTGGTTTCGTGCTGCCCCTGGCAACAGCTCCGGAACTGTATAACTGTCTGGTAACGTACAAGACAAGACGAGACAGTTACAAAAAACAAAATCAAAGACCCACGGTTTTCAATACCAATACATTTTTACTGTCCTTCTGGCTTTAACTCACTACAAACCAATGCGAAGGAACCAATTACGGTTCTCCGCCCCCCCTTATATGCTCTCAAGCATGACCCCTTGGTAAAGGAATGCAGCTACCTTTGCAATCTGAGGCTGCTACATTGTTTCCCTTCCAGGTCAATATTTTCTTGCAACAGAGTCTCGCCTTTTTACTGATGACAATAACAAATTTAGTGAAAGCCTACTTTGGAGATTTGCAATTTTGTTTTTCAACTTCAGAATTCAGCACTACATGGCAATGCCTAGAAGTTGGAATAATGGCAGGATGCACCACTTCTCCATTGTCTTTTACCATGTGTGACAGGATTAAAAAGATTCCCTGTCGTAATTCGCACTCCCGACCACCGGCAGCGCTGTGTAGGGTTGACCGTGATTTTGTCAGGTGGCTGAACTCTGATCAGACAGAAAGTTCCGGGTTGGGCGACCATCTTGGCCCAAGGTGGAACCATGCGGCTGCCGAGTCCCCTCATTTCAATCAGCTATGCTCTGCTCGTCGATTGGTTGATGTGGAGCAGCATGCTGATTGCAGAGGCCTTTGAGGACGCATTGCTTCAGGTGGAGCCCAGTCCTGCTCCAGCGATTCCAGTGAAGCATTGACCTTCGCCAGTGCACCCAAAGATTGCAGTGAGGCCATCAGTTTTCTTCATCCCTTTGAGCGCCTCGTCTCCAAAGTGGAAACCGAGGTTAGCTCCCAGCTGGGCCAGTCCCCCTAGTGGTGGACCAAGGGACAAGCAGCCATCTCCCACGGGCACACATGGAGAGATTATGTCCTGCCGTGATGGAGTGTAATGTGGCCTTGCGATGTCAGGTCGCAGAGGGTGGTGAGTACAAGGAAAAGGTTTGGGAGGGGCCTTGCATTATTAATGTAGTTGTTGGTAATATGAGTACCCATGCATTAGTGGACTCAGGGTGCAGTCACGCTATAATTTGGTCTTCTCTCTTGGAGGGTACATCCTGGTGGCCACAAAGGTCTGTGACCATCTCGTGTATTCATAGAGAAACCAAGGCGTATACTACCACTATAGTTAAAATTACTGTGGAAAGTCAGATGTGCCACATAGTCATGGCCATCGCCAAAAAGGTGCCATACCCAGTAATTTTCCCAGTCTAGGTTTTCTTTACTATACAGTAAGTTAGGGTCAATGTGGCTCGGTCACCCATTGTAGAAGGAGTGGTCGCAACGGGGGATCCAATTGGTTAGATCTTCCCATTGCAGGCCAACATATTTACTTCCAGGTTCTGGCCCTGTAAAGCTAAAAGAGAGCGGTGGGCCAAGAAACTCGAGGGTGCATTAATGAGAAAAGGCTGGGGATTGGTGGGAGAATCTGCTTTGCCTGTCAAACGAACATAGCAGTGGGTGGGTGTCAAATGTGACCGGCGGGAGCGGGTTACTGATATCCCTACAGCAGAAGCTACTGAGGCTCTGCAATCCTGGGACTGGGGTGTGGGAGTAACGACCCCACTCTGGTGCACATCAGGATAGCGGGTTTGGTCTGTCAAGGGGAAGGAAGTTGAAGGCTGCTGGCCGCTCACATTTTCTCACTTCATCGTGATCGGGCATTTGCTGTATAGAGTATCCCAAGCCCCGGGCACAGGACAGCTTGTAACCCAATTATTGGTTTCAAGGTCTTTCTGCAGGGAGTTCATGCGGTTGGCACATGATATTCCGTTTTCTGACTACCTGGGGCGGGAAAAGACCTTGGAATGAATACTGGCCCGGTTGGTCCCACTGTCCCTGGTTTGTACTCCATTTGATCCCATAGCAATGGACATAGTGGATCGACTCTGGATATACGCACAATCTACTAATGGTGGATTATGCTACTCGACATCCAGAGGCAGTGCCATTGTGCTCCACTAGTGCCGTCGCCATTGCTAAAGAACTACAGTGCCTATAGAAAGTCTACACCCCCTTTCAAATTTTCACCTTTTGTTGCCTTATAGCCTGGAATTAAATGAAAAAAATATTTTAATGCATTTTATCTACATATCCTACCCCACAACTTCTAGAAAATTAGTTAAAAATAAAAACTGAAATAGCTTGGTTGGAGAAGTGTCCACCCCCCCTTGTAATAGCAATCCTAAATTAGCTCAGGTGTAACCAATCCCCTTCAAAATCACACACCAAGTTAAGTGGCCTCCACCTGTGTTTAATTGTAGTGCTTCACATGATTTCAGGATAAATTCAGCAGTTCCTGTAGGTTCCCTCTGCTGGGTAGTGCATTTCAAAGCAAAGACTCAACCACGAGCATTTTCAAAAGAACTCCGGGACAAAGTTGTTGAAAGGCACAGATCAGGGGATGGGTATAACAAAAATATCAAAGGCCTTGAATATCCCTTGGAGTATGGTCAAGATGATTATTAAGAATTGGAATAGGTCATTAGGTATATGGCACCACCAAGACCCTGCCAAGATCAGGCCATCCCTCCAAACTGAATGACCGAGCAAGAAGGAGACTGCTCAGAGAGGCTACCAAGAGGCCAATGGCAACCCTTGCAAGAGCTACAGGCTTTTATGGCCAAGACTGGTCAAAGCATGCATGTGACAACAATATCCCAAGCAGTCCACAAATCTGGCCTGTATAGTAGGGTGACAAGAAGGAAGCCATTACTCAAGAAAGCCCACCTTGAATCCCATTTTAAGTAAGCAAAAAAACACTTGAGCTATGTGGCAAAAAGTTTTGTGGTCTGACGAAACTAAAATGGAACTTTTTGGCCTAAATGCAAATTGTTATGTTTGGTGCAAACCCAACACAGTGCATCACCCAAAGAACATCATCCCTACTGTGAGGAATGATGGTGGCAGCATCATGTTATGGGCATGTTTCTCATCAGCAGAGACTGGGGCACTTGTCAAGATAGAAGTGAAAATGAATGGCACAAAGTACAGAGAGGTCCTTGAGGAAAATCTGCTGCCCTCTGGAAGAAAGCTGAAACTGGGATGGAAGTTCACCTTTCAGCATGACAACGACTCAAAGCACACAGCCAAAGCTACACTGGAGTGGCTAAGGAACAAAAAGGTAAATGTCCTTAAATAGCCCAGTCAGAACCCCAACCTAAATCCAATCGAAAATTTGTGGCAAGATTTCTGTCCATCAATGCTCCCCAAGGAACTTGACAGACCTTGAACAGTTTTGTAAAGAATGGTCAAATATTGTCAAATCTAGGTGTGCAAAGTTGGTAGAGACCTATCCCAACAGACTCACAGCTGTAATTGCTGCCAAAGTTGATTTCACCAAGTATTAACTCAGGGGGGTGGAGACTTATCCAATTATGATCTTTCAGTTTTTTATTTTTAATATATATTATATTGAGGTGGGGCCACCTGGGCAGTTACTTCCCTGTCAGAAACAGGAGCTGGGCCAATTAATTGAGGAATTCAGTGATATTTTTTTCTGAGTTGCCCAGTAGAACTGATATTATTGAACATGTTATTATTACCAGGTGTTCAGGTGCGTCAGTGGCCTTACCGGATCCTGGAAAGTTGGCGGGCTGTAATGCACTGGGAAGTGGACCGTATGCTCAAACTGGCAGTAGTGCAGCCTTCCCAGAGTGAGTGGTGTAGTCCCGTGGTAAAAAATGAAAGGATGGCTCCACTCGTTTCTGTGTGGACTTTAGAAAGGTGAACGAAATCTCCAAGTTCGATGCATAGCCCGTGCCCTGAGTGGATGACCTCCTTGACAGAATGGGTAAGGTGAGGGTACTTGTCAACTCTGGACCTGACGAAGGGATATTGGCAGATCCCGCTAACATCCAGCTTCAAGCAGAAAAACGCATTTGCTGCCCCAGATGGCTTGTTTCATTTCAAGACGATGACCTTCGGGTTGCATGGGGTCCCAGCTACCTTCCAGAGACTGATGGACAAGGTGGTATGTCCCCGTTATCAGTATGCGGTGGCCTATATTGATGACGTGGTTATTTTTAGCTCTACCTGGAAGGAGCACCTTGATAGATTGGTGGTTGTCCTGCACTCTCTAATGGAGGCGGGGCTAACAGTCAACCTAGGTAAATGCGCGTGTGGCAAACAAGAGACCCAATATCTTGGCTTAGCATGAGTAATGGTCAGCGGAAACCAGTGGCTTCCAAGGTCCATGCCTTGGCGGACACTCCGGTCCTGCAAACCAAGCCTCACGTAAAGTCACTTTTGGGGCTGACAGGCTATTATCCCCGTTTTATCCTCGAGTTTTCCACCATTGTTAGCTCCTTAAATGACATCATGAAGAAGAGCGCCCCAAACACTGTAAAATGGTCAGATGAGTGTTAGGGAACGTTTGACATGATAAAGAGGATACTTTGACAAGCCCCTGCACTAGTGTCACCAGATTCCGACAGGGAATTCATCCTCCAGACAGACGCCTCAGATGTCGGTCTGAGGGCAGTCTTGTCCCAGGAGATCGATGGGGTAGAACACCCCGTGCTATACATTAGCAGGAAAATAGCTCAGAGGGAGCACACTACTTCATTATTGAGAAAGAGTACTTGGCCATTAAATATGCCATGAACTCTCTTCGATATTATCTCCCTTTAACTTCACTGTCAAACAATGTTCAGGTAAGGAGCATCAAAGTGCTGATTTTTTTTCAAGGAAGGGGAGTCAATTAGGGGAGTTAGGGTTGGACGAGTGTGCCTACAGCTCCACTCTGAGGGTGGGAATTTGTGACAGGATTGAAAGGAGTCCCTGTCGTAATTCGCCCTCCTGACCAGTGGCAACGCTGTGTAGAGTTGACCATGATTGGGTCAGGAGGCTGAACTCTGACCAGACAGGACGTTCTGGGTCAAGCGGCCATCTTGGCCCAATGTGTAACAATGCATCCGCCATGTCCCATCATTGCAATCAGCTGTGCTCGTCGATTGGCTGACGTCGGGCAGCGTGCTGATTGCAGGGGCAGGACTTGGCAGTATGTAGGCAGCTTGGTTTTGCCATTCGGTCTCTATATCCTGAACTGAAAACATGGAAGAGACCCACTGTGCTTTGTTGTTTTGCTTTTATCAACCTGCTTTAATTCACAAAAAACTGTGGGGGAAAAACCTGAACCTTTGCAAAACCCAGGACAAGTTGTTATTCCTTGGAAGGGAGCCAAAAGGCGGTGAGAGGAAACCCACTGCAGCAGCATGGAGAAACCCAGTGCTTCCTTTGTTGTTGTTTTTTTGTAACCGCAATGTTTTTGTTTACTCTTTTTATCTGAAACCTGAGTTTACCGTTGCTGGTATTCCAGGTGGTTTTCTTGTTAATTTTCATTGTGTGTTACCATAGATACCATTGTTGGTACAGGGCTCTAGGACTAAACGTCACTTCTGGCTCCTGTGTGCTGTCATTTCTGGTCATCTAATCACTGTCGAGCCCTCTTGAGGTGTTGTGGGCTAGTTGACAAAATACAGAGGATGGAAGGTGCCCACTTGAAGATCCCAGAGAAGTACCCTACTTAGCTCAATCCAGACAGTTGTCGTGCTGACCCACTGGGGAGACCGCACTGTGGTTTATTGCCGAAGCCAGCATTGCAGCCACTGTGGAGGCAAGATAAGCTGATCCCTGGAGCCAGCATTACAATTCAGCCATCAACACCAGGCAGAAGGATATCTACATCATCAGATGGAAAGAAACGGAAATGGATGGAGACGCAGATGGACCACATTATTTTACTGTAAAGCTATTTCTTAGTTGTTGCTTATCTTGGCGAGAGCCAAGCTCAAATCAGCATGAAGTTTTAACATCTACTCTCATGTAATGCAAATCATTACTGTACCTTGGCTATATGTGGTCCAGATGCTTCAATAACAGTTATCTGCTTGACTGTGAGATTGCCCTTGGGTCTCAGATTACAAGCCAAACACAGCCTCTCCATCAGATGGGCTATAATTGGAATGGATGTTTGCAGATGCCTCTTATACAGGGCTGTATTCATCACATCACTTTTAAATGAATTGATGGTGCGTCTGTTTGTTTGTAGGTAATTAGCGAGAAATTTGTTTTCATTTGCTTTGTCAATCTGCGATTGATCTAATTGCCCCCCGGGATTGCGGCTGCAGAGATGTGCTGAAGATGAGGGGGCTGGCTGATCAAGCCTCATTCCCACAACAAGACTCTAATGTATCTGCAATTCAATACTGAGGGGCACTGGTAGCACAAGGGCATCTACAATGGTATGCGGCTACTATTGACAGAATGGTACTACAGTGTTATCGTATTTTGATAAACTAGTATTAGCATAATGGCATCTCCAATATACACAGCTAAACCATACCTGAAATTAAAGAGTGTTGGATTTACAAAAGTGGACTTCATGTAAATGTGAGTGTAGTGTAGCGCAGACCTGTTTCTAAAAAGTCTGGCCCACATATTATGAGTAATACTAACACATGCTGTTTTAGTTTAGTAATAGGAAGCTGGTGACATATAGAAAAGGAGACAGATCCTAGCAAGATGCTGAAACGCAGCATGTAAACCACAAGCAGTATCTTTAATAAAAGCATGTGCTTGTCTTTCCATTAAAACAGCCTGTGGTTCACATCATTACAGTGAGAACATGTGCAAATCTCTGGAATGAGTCAAGGATGTATAACAATTCTTAGCACTCCATGTGCCTCTGTTAGGAGATCTAATTGAACAGGACAGAATCAAATTGTTTTTTAGACGTTCCCAGTTTTTTAGTTTGGACTACTTCATCTGGTAGGCTAGCCCATGATTTATAAGTGCTTCCTACCTTATGTGCTACACTTTACTTTGCTTGTATGCATGCCTTTCTCTCTTTCTTGTCCTACTCTGTACTAAACGTGACAGAGTAAATTTACCTATAGATTTTTTTTAAAAAGTGATATTGATTGAATAAAATGTGGGTCACTGTGTTCAAGTGATCAAGTTCTGCTACACAGAAAAAACTGAAATAAAACCTGTTGATAAACCTGTCTAGCACAGCGTGTGAGAAAAAACTACATCACAGACGCAAGTCAAACCATGAACTTGAAGACTAAGTGATATTTATGATATCTCATTTTTTACATTTAATACATGGGTGCAAATGAAAGGTCAGAATGAATGTTTTAACTCACAGAATGGGCTATTAAGTGCTCTCTAGCATTCTAAATAGTTTCTGTGTAGGTCATTATTGTGTGTATTTAATTTCAGCCCCTGTAGTAGCTGTGAGTAAATGAAAAATCTCTATATGGAATCATGGTTCTTCATAGATCAGTTTTAATGTCCTAATGCGGGAGTCTTCTTTTTAAAAGGTTTCCTCTCAATCCAGCAGTGCTTGAATCAGAACTTGAGGAGGACTTTGGAGCAAAAACCTTAATGTTTCAGCCCAGACATGAGCTTTGCCTCTCCACCAGACAGCCTGCTCTTAGCTGAATCGTAAGACGTTCGTTTGAACGGAGAGGTTGGATATGAATTCGTTCTCTGAAAATGGGTCAGGGACATCAGCAGCTCCACATAAACTTCAGACCACTGAGGGGACAGGGAACTAGGGATGTGATGATATCAAATTTTTACAGTATGGTAACCGTCAAAAAGTATTCCACAGTGTGACGGGGGTGTAATAGGGTCCCGCTGTAGTTCACCCTCCCGATCTCATATGGCGTTGCACCGGGGTTTCTTTTTGTTTGTTTTAATTTGTTGAGTCATTATTGCTACCCAAACTGGGTGTTGACTGTGGCTTTGGGCCCTTTTTGTTTTTTTAACACAAAATAAAAATATCACTCAGATGCCAGGCTTAGCGTTGAGTTGTGCACACTACCCTCGACTCTGCGACGTCACTGCTAGTCCATTTAAGGCTACACCCACTACCCTCTGACACACGGTTATCAGCATACCACAGTATAATGTAATTTCATTTGTAATCCATTTTGTGTCCAAAGAAAGACACCATGATCAAGTCATTTTTTAACAAAAAAAAAAAAAACTTTAAAGTTTTAAAACAAATCTTAATGTTAAATTGCTGTAGTTAAGTTTCTGCTATAAAGCTTGTTGAGAAAATAAAAAGTTTCCATAAATTTGAAAAACCAAATATTACAGCAGAATGTCTGTATTTAATTATATCACACTAATGAACTGGTTTGGCTTTGAAAAAGGTGCTATACATTGTACAACGAATCAAATTACAAAGGCAGGGGGTTGTTTTAATAAATTTGCACACACCTAACATACATCATGTATTATGCATTTCTCTGTATTTGAAGTATTATGGATTTTCTGTTCTTACTGCATCTTGTAAAATGCTTTGCGATGGTGATCCACTATGAAAGGCGCTATATAAAATAAAGATTGATTGAGTTATTTAGTTATTTTAACAAGGAGGAAGTTTGCTAGTCAGTGTGCTGTTAACAGCAACACAACTGCATACTTATTTTATTACAGTATCTGAGTTAAACAGAACAGCAAGGCGGACAGGTTGCAGATATGAAGATTTACATTTTAAAAATGGCAATTTTTATTAGGCAATCAGACATTGTGTAGATCTGCATAAAAGAAAATTCTAATTTCCTATTGTGGAGGTATTTAATCACAATGCATACTGTATGTTCTACTTCAAAGATTATAGTGATTCCTCTAAAAACAACTAAAAAAAAACCTGGTCAAAACACGCTTTGTGTGCCAACAGCCTGATTTTCAAGAGGCAAAATAAAAACTAGGTTTTTATTGGGGGTAGGGTATCTACAGTAATAGAATACAGCTTACACAGGCAATGCGATGGACAAACAGTGAATACGAAAACGCGCCGATACAGTGAACTTGGTAATGATGGAATAGAAAAATGGTTGCGGTTTAAAAACCGTGGCTGTTTATACCACGGCTTACCATAAAACCAGTATACCGTGACATCCCTACAGGGAACACCCACAACTCCACATAAACTTCAGACCACTCAGGAGACAGGGAACACCCACAACTCCACATAAACTTCAGACCACTCAGGAGACAGGGAACACCCACAACTCCATATAAACTTCAGACCACTCAGGAGACAGGGAACACCCACAACTCCATATAAACTTCAGACCACTCAGGAGACAGGGAACACCCACAACTCCATATAAACTTCAGACCACTCAGGAGACAGGGAACACCCACAACTCCATATAAACTTCAGACCACTCAGGAGACAGGGAACACCCACAACTCCATATAAACTTCAGACCACTTTGGAAACAGGGAACACCCACAACTCCATATAAACTTCAGACCACTCAGGAGACAGGGAACACCCACAACTCCATATAAACTTCAGACCACTCAGGAGACAGGGAACACCCACAACTCCACATAAACTTCAGACCACTTAGGAGACAGGGAACACCCACAACTCCACATAAACTTCAGACCACTCAGGAGACCGGGAACACCCACAACTCCATAAGGATCTTTAGGCATCAGGTTGACATTTTGTTAAGCCTTCAGATGACACTGGGTGACGCCACGGGCTTCCATTGAAATAGAACGGGGTTCAAGTCTGGACTAACTTAAAAGGCTAACTTGTATATATATATATATATATATATATATATATATATATATATATATCAGCATTCATACCAATGAGTGTGAGCAGCTGGTGTTCCTCTATAAGTCATAGCTGGTGTTCCTCTATAAGCCATGTGAATCAGTGTTCTTACCGATGAGTATGAGCAGAGGGTGTTTCTCTATAAGCCATGTGAATCAGCTTTCTTATTGAGGAGTATGAGCAGCTGGTACCCCTCTATAAGCCGTGTGAATCAACGTTCTTACCGATGAATATGAGCATGCAGACCAGCAGAGCGATGAGTGCGCCGGGGCTCAGCGCCGCTGACATCACGTAGGCCGTGGTGTTGCAGGTCTGGATGGTCCCGTCGGTGTCACAGCCACACACTCGGATGGTCAGCGTCCCGGTGCTGCTCAGGGTGGGGGGGCCTCTATCCACCACCAGGATGGGCAGCAGGTAGATGTTCTGCTCCTGCCGGTTGAAGCCTGCCCGCTGTGTTCGGATTCCTGCCGTGTTGTCTGGAACACACAAAGCAGCTCTCCGTCTTTAACTGCACTTGGGTTAAATCAACAGCTTCCTTGTATAGTTAAATTCAGTGCTCCAGGTCAGGTTTCAGGTCAATGAATAACTTATTCTCCAATTCATGAGTATTTTCAATAAATACTGTACATACTTTAATGCTAACTTATGGGGTATGCTGTAACTACAGCCTTAAAATGTTAACTGTAATTTTACATTGAACTGCTTACAATAAAACAAAAATTATTATTTGCTTTATTTACCCACACAATATGGCTATGAAGCAAAGAAATACAGAAACACACACACACAGATTATATATATATATTTTAGAATATATATATACACACACACACACACACACACACACACACACAAGTTTACGGTTAGGATTAGCTTTAGGACACAAGTTTACCCAATGGAAACTTATATTTTCTAGAAATTTCTCGAAAACAAAAAATATGGAAAAATCTTTTGGTGCAAAAGTTTTGCTTTTGTGGATGAGGGGATAGAATTCTACAATTACTTATTACGGCATTTAAAAAAAAATATCCAAAAATGCTATGATGTATTGTCTATAAGGTGTAAGACATATCTATAAATAATGAATAATGTGTATAATGTGTTTCTGGAAATTCCTAGGACGAGAGTGACATTTGTAGGGCTTCAAATTGTTCTAAGGCAATGCAGCTTGGCAGTGGATTACATGTCGACATCCACTGACTGACGGCCAACTTACAAATCGTGAACCAAATCTACATACATCCAGCATAAAGTTAACAAACCACTGTTCAATACAAACACATGCTACAACTGTGGAGAAGCATACCCTCACACTGGAGAGAAATCGTCCTGTTCTGCAAAGGGAAAGCAACGCAAACCATGAGTGAAATCGAACCACTTCGCCGTTCTAAATCACAAGAAGACAGCAGACACCACAAAACAGAGAACAAAGCACAAAACAAGAGGCAACCAGCAGTAAACACAATTCAGCCTGACCCTCGCTGCAGCTCTGAACCCACCGACAGTGGTGATCGCTGCTCTTCCAGCACTGGTGACAAGTGTGTATATGTTGTATGCACTGTTAATTATCCTAATCATCCTCTGACTACTGGCACCATCCAAGATGTGCCTGTCAAAGTCAAGATTGATTCAGGGGCCAGTGTAAACATGAAACAACTTTTGACACAATTGCTAAATCAAGTGCAAAAAATAAAATCACACAGTAATTAAAAGTCCAAAATGATCCCCACACTGCAATTTGAAGAGAGGTGATAAAAAACCACTACAAAATTATACAAAAAAAACTGTTTTTTATTCATAGAACAGGCAAAAAAGTTGATGTGGTACAAAAAGTGCTCAGTGCAAACTTGTCGGTCACATGACAATCCTCAGTGCCAGCGATTTGGGAAGATCTTAATTTAATTGAAGATAAATATCAGAGGTCAGGTGTTCAGTTAAAGACATAACATCATGTACACAGACCAATTAATATGTTAATTGATAGACATTAGAGGGGATATATTACTAAATACTATTATAAAATTTAATTATAGGAAGAGTTACAGAAAAATAGCAAAAATAACAATGGCAGTAATCAGTTAAATACATCACATTGTTAATTATTGAATTATAAGATCTACTGATTAGACTATTTCAACACATATAGATCTACTAGAGTCAAAATAATAAAAACGAATAACACTGATGTTAGTATTCAAAAAATTTGTAAATACTATGTAGACATGAACATTAGTGGCCTTCGAGACACATGGTGACAAGTCTTAAGTATAACAAAATCAATGAATTATCAAATGAACAATGATATAAAGAATATAAAAACAATAAAAAAATTAAGAACAACATGAAATCCAAGGTCTTCATTAATGCCTTCTGGCTGTACTGATAGAAGATCCATTTGGCTTCACATTGAAGTAGTTTTTGATTCATGTCACCCCTCTACGAGATTAAATAATCTTTGTATACCACAACATTTTAAGTCTGAAATGCAACATTCTACACGGTGAATGGGGAAAATGTCTCACTTCTTAGCCACCAGAAAGCATGTTACCTAGGACTCAACACCAGCAGCCGTACCAGTATCACCCTTGTACACTGTAAATCATCTGGTTACAACACGCCCAGTCCTATCTGAAGGAATATGTCAATTGAAGAATGTCTCAATCAAACTGCACATTGACACAACAGTGCAACCTGTCATACAGGCCTACAGGAGAATTCCATTATATGTCAGGAAGAGGGTGGAACAATAGCTTGACTGATTAGAACAGCTGGGGATTATTGAAACGATAACTGGACCAACACCATGGGTATCGCCAATAGTAACAGCACCAATACCCAAGAACCCAGAGGAAGCAACACTGCTACAGGGATATATCTGTGTATACATGCGAACTCAAGCTGTGCTTTACACTTGCTATACTTTTGTGATGGGAAACTCTTATAAGGGAAAACTCCAATGGCAATGCTAGTAGTAGTAGCTTAATGTTACCAAAAGGGCAATGGAATGAGGCTGCAATAATCATATTTAGACATACAGTACTGTATCATGGCATGGACAAGTGATACACCGTGCTGAGAATCCACTGCATTGTTAAATAACTCTTTCATTGCAAATGTAGTTTAGTAATTTAGGAGCAATGTGTAGACCATTGTATAGTAAGAAGGAATTTTATTTTCCACAAAACTCAACATTCAAGTAGATTAAACGTAAATTCCATGTAATTAAAAGTATCCATTTGGGGTTGACAGGTTTTACAAAAAAAAAAAAAAAGAAAAAAAATCCAGACAAATTAGGTTGCTGTAGTCCATTTGTAAATGAAATTATAAACTGTGGAAAAAGGTGTTTGACAAATAGAGAACAAATTGTTGTTACGCTTGATGGAAACCCTTATTACAAAACTACACAGTCCATCTTCACCAGCATACATCACTGTCAGGGGCTTCGGCACCGCTAAGAAATATTTATTCATCAAGTTTCCAAGCTTGTTTATGTTTCTTTTTTAATAAATGAGATATTGTGAGGAGCTAAGCCAACAGAAAATGTTTTATTTTCCTCTCCCCTGAAAAACTTTAAAGAGACAGGCCTACCAAATAACGTAAAGCACATATGTAGCAAGGCAAAGTCTTTACTACTACATAAATACACAGTAATTAGAAACACTTACAGAAGTGTTACCTCAGTGTACTGAGGTAAAAAACATAGCTGCAGTTTCCACTTTCACAGCAGGATTTCAGGTTTGAGAATACCAGAATTCTCGCTGTTGCATCAACAGCGTTTGTCCTTGGCTTGATTCTATTTCCACAGGGGTTAATTTGTGCCAGATCACACCCAATCCCAGATCTGGTACCTTTTGCTGACAGGCGAGAATTAAATCGTTTTCAAACGATGAACCATATAAAAAATTAATAACAAAAAGTATATGTGCAATAAAAAAAAAGCCTCCCTGTTCAATTAATTGAATGACAAAAGTGTAGTTTACCAATATAGTTAAGGATGCGACATCTTTGAGCAGTAAAATGACTCGTTTTAACTTGTTTTTACATATCCTTTGTTTCCCGGGACAGGGGTTGTAAGAATGGTGTCTTACTGAAGTTCAGTTGAGCTGTGTTGATTCTGGAAGCAACATGTTCTGTTTGAAAGGATGGGTTTACTCACCCGGGCCAGAATTATGTGTAAAAACATGCATCTTATCTTATATTTATGTTGGTCTAGTTGCTCTGCCTCACTGTCCTTGTTAAATGTGTTACATGGACTATTTGTTGGTTCCTGTTCCTCATTCATTGGTTTAATATTATTATCAAATTGACTCAGTTACCCCACTGTTGTCATTCTGAAAAAAAATATTTGAAGTAAATGATAAATGAATTATACATCTTTGGAAGCTTTTTACTTTTCGTGCAGCATTTAAAAGAAAAAAAGAACTACAGTACATCTTAACGTGAAATACAGTAAAATTAGATTTGGCTGAGGAGCAAACCATACTTCTCTTGTGACGAACACACCCAGATGAACATAACACATTATTTTTTGCTGTGACATGTATAACACTTATTTTTTTTTTCTTTTTTTGCTATGATGTGCATGACACGTTATTTTTTGTCAAGCACAGATAACATGGTTTAATTATGGACCTGCATTCTCTCACACATTGTATGTATATACAGTGCCGATAGAAAGTCTACACCCCCTTTTAAAATGTTCACCTTTTGTTCCCTTATAGCCTGGAATTAAAATGCATTAAAATAGTTTTTTTTTTCATTTAGCTACACATCCTACCCCACAACTTCCAAGTGAAAAAAATATTCTAGAAATTTGTTGAAAATCAATTAAAAATAAAAACTGAAATTTGGTTGGATAAGTGTCCACCTCCTTGTAATAGCAAGAAATCCTTGAGGAAAACCTGCTGCCCTCGGCAAGAAAGCTGAAACTGGGACGGACGTTCACCTTTCAGCATCACAACGACCCAAAGCACACAGCCAAAGCTACACTGGAGTGGCTAAGGAACAAAAAGGTAAATGTCCTTGAGTGGCCCAGTCAGAGCCCCGACCTAAATCAAATCAAAAAGTTGTGACATGACTTGAAGATAACTGTCCATCAACACTTCCCAAGGAACTTGACAGAGCTTGAACAGTTTTGTAAAGAATGGTCAAATATTGCCAAATCTAGATGTGCAAAGTTGGTAGAGACCTATCCCAACAGACTCACAGCTGTAATTGCTGCCAAAGGTGCTTCCACCAAGTATTAACTCAGGGGGGTGGAGACATTTAAATTATGATCTTTGTTTTGTATTTTTGTATTTTTCCCCTTAACAGTGTGGAGTATGGTGTGTAGATAAGTGGAAAAAATCCTCATTTAAATGCATAAAACTCTGAGTCACTGACACAACAAAATGTGAAAAAAGTTAAAGTGGGTGTAGACTTTCTATATATATATATATATATATATATATATATATATATATATATATATATATATATATATATATATATATATATATACAGATAGATACAGCTGAGTGCTGAGAAAAAGTTTGTGAATCCCTTAGGATTTTTACATATTTCACATATTTCAAACCTAAAATGTTATTAGATCTTAATCTAAGTCCTAATAATAGATAAAGATAACCTGATTAAAAGACACAAAAACATAATACTTTTTCAACATTTATTTATCCACAAATGATTCAACATTCAATATCCACGTGTGAAAAAGTATGTGAAGCTTTAGATAATATATACAATATACAATAACTGGTGGCACCCCTTTGAGCAGAAATGACTTCAACTAAGCTTTTATTGTAACTGTTGGTCAGTCTCTCACATCGGTTTTGAGGAATTGTAGCCCATTACAGAACTGCTTCAACTCAATGACATTTGAGGGCCTCCTTGCATGGACAGCTCGTTTCAGGTCCTGCCACAACATTTCGATGGGATTTAGGTCCGGACTTTGACTAGGCCATTCTAAAATGCAGAATTTCTTCTTCTGCGGCCATTCTTTTTTAGGTCTGCTTGTATGTTTAGGATCATTGTCTTGCTGCATAAACCACTTTCGGTTCAGCTTCAGCTCACGGACTGATGGCCTGACATTCTCCTCTAGAATCTTCTGATAAAGTGCAGAATTCATGGTTGTGTCAATGATGGCAAGGCGTAGAGGTCCTGAGGCAGCAAAGCAGCCCCAAATCATCACACTCCCACCACCATGCCTGACGGTTGGGATGAAGTTCTTCTGTTCGAACGTAGTGTTTGGTTTTTGCCAAACAACATTTCTCATTGAGGCCAAAACATTCTACCTTTGACTCGTCTGTCCAGAGAACATTGTTCCAGAAGTCTTGTAGAGCCTCTATGTTATCTTTGGCGAACTTCAGACGGGCAGCAATGTTCTTTTTAGAGCAGTGGTTTCCTCCTGGCTATCCTTTCATGAACATCATTCTTGTTCAGTCTTTTTCTGATAGTTGAGTCATGAACACACATTAACCAAGGCGAGAGTGGCCTGCAGATCCTTGGATGTTACTCTGGGGTTCTTTGTGACTTCCTTGATGATTTTCCGATTTGTTCTTGGAGAGATTTTGGTAGGACGACAGCTGCTGTGTAGAGTGACTGGTGTTGAACTTTCTCCATTTGTAGACTGACAGTGGATTGGTGGAGCCCCAAATCCTTAGAAATGGTTTTGTAACCCTTTCTAGACTGATGAGCATTAATAACTGTTTTTCTGAGGTCCTCAGAGATTTCTTTTGATCATGGCATGACGTGTTTTCACACACCTGTATGGTGAAGACCAAACTCAGAAAGTTTCTGATCTTTACATAGGGTAGGGCCTCCAAAACTCACCCCTAAAGATCTACCTAATTATTTAAACACGTGATTCTAATTATTCCCTTAATTGAGCTAATAAAACCAGGGGTTCACATACCCTGAATCTTAATTACTCATTGTTTGTCTAATTCATACATCATTTTGTTTCAAAAGCCAATATAAACCCTATTGATATATATATATATATATATATATATATATATATATATATATATATATATACACACACACACACACACACACACACACACACACACATTAATATCCATTATATTTTATCAAAACAACACAAACGTTGCTCTGACACAATCAATTATATTATTAAATAGCAAAGCCACTCTTGCAGATTTCACAAGGACAGACTGAAATGCCTCATTGCCGTGACCCAGAGGAAATTTGCATAAGTATAGGTTCAGGGGTTGTTTGAGCCCAGGGGCACTTTTATACAGAGCTTCACAATCAGAGCTAATTAGGAAAATAAGAAGATCTGAATGTCTTTGAAATGTCACATGTTGAAATATTCAAAGGTCATTTGTAACCAGGAAAGAGTCTTCACCATGACATTAAAGGCATAAAATAGCCACAGGCTTCTTCCAGCTGTCTACCTTCCACACTGCATTTTCCTTGCTAACTATTGAGCTACTCAAACCTACTACCTTCCACACTGCAGCCCAGCACTCTAACCACTGAGCTTCTCAAAGCCACTACTTTGTACAGTGCAGCCCAGCACTTTCTTACTCTAATCACTAAGCTGTTCAAGCCCACTACCTCCCACACAGCAATATTATGATGATACGATAACATTGTTGCTACTGATGTGGTACCATGGTACTACCCTACCAACATTGTGTACTACTTGTTCATGCTATGTCAAGATATGAGATGACTGGGTATCAATGGCAGCCTGTTCCCACTGTAGTTGCCATCATTCTACTATTTCCCATTAGTACACCGTTACAGTGCCGCTAAAGTGCCTCTAAAGATCATTTGGAAAGAGGTTACATTTTTAGTTTGTTAATGTAAAATAAAATAAAAGAGTCAGTGTTGTCATATTTGTCTCAAGCGGTGCTTATTCCCTTCTTCTCAGTAGAGCCAAGGCCAACCCAGCACACAGGGAGCCCGGTAAACAGAGGACAGAGAGGTGGAAATAAAACTACATCAACCTCCACCTGTGCCAGAATACCTCAGTGTCAGACCCCCTGCCTGCTAGCACAGTGTTTTCAGGCTCACACACATCGTCAGGGTTGGGATGCAGCCTGGGAATGTAAGGGGCTACAAGGAAGATGCTGGTATAGTGCAGGAAATTCCACAGCTCTGTCTGCTGGCTCAAAATAGTCAGGCTTCATCTGTGGGGCGGTCAGACCCGTCTCTTTAAGTGATTCAATGCAGCAGAGAGTGTTCATTATAAAGGGATACCTGTTAAGTGACATCTTCTCTCTACAGCACTGTGAAGCAGTAGGAGCAGCACACTTGCACGCAGTCCACCAGAAATGGAGAAAAGCTGAGGTCAGTATCCCAAAGAGGCATGATAGTGGGTGCACGTTGAGCAGGTGTCACAGTAGCAAGGACAAGTATGTATAGTTACATAATATTAACATAGTATCTCCAGGATTTTCAAAAAACATTGTTATTGTGTCGAACTCGTGGTATAGTAACAAGAGCTTTAGCAGCAAGTGATTTTCAAATGAAATGTGTTAATTAAATCAATCCGTTAATGCCTTTAAATTGAGTCGATTAGGTTGTTACTGAAAGCATTTCTCGTTAAAAAGCTTAATTGCTGCAGGTCACATAATCACTTCCTGCCTCAATAACTAAATATGTGGAACTCATTAAGCAATATGCATGTTAATGAGATGAAGAAAAATTAATGGAAGCATAATTCGCTGTTATAGAAACTACTAGCATACAGAGAGACGGCTCTCCCACCAGCGAGAAGCAGGCAAATGGAAATCAAAAATAATGGGAATATCTATTTTGTATATAATTTGTGAATTTTGGATGGGGCGGTGGGGGGGTGGGGGGGGGGTAAGCCATCTATGTGTATTGGTTGGAATTTATTTTTTGTGTTGACATAAAAAAATCTCAGTATGCACACTTTACATAAGTAATATGATGTGTAGCCATTCTGGTTTCTGATTAATAATGTCCCTGGCATGTATGATGAAGCAAAATCTGTGCAAGTCGAAGTCACATTTTCCCAAGTTAACTGGTACTTTGCGAACGCTTCGGTAAACGCTGTGCTGACAGAAACAGTATCTACAGAAGCTATGAACATGACATCACCGCAAAACAAGCCAGGTTTATTCACCTTGAAATCATAAAAAGAAAAGAACATTGACAGAGCTGGGCGGTGCAAGCCATCGGGAGACGGGTCCGAAATCACACTGGACATCTCCATCAACGCATTCCATAAGTTTGCCAAAGCATCACCATTTTCTGTCAAATATTTAAGATTAAGATGTTTTAGCTGATGGACAGTACCGTCGCACAAAGTCACCAATACATACCTCTCTGCAGTCTGCAATAAACAGTGGCTGTCCAGCAAAGCCCCATGCTCTGACAAACTCATTAACACAGCCACTCTGCGCTCTCTTTTTATTAAAGTGTGTGTAAAAGCTGCATAAACTGAGTGCATGTGTCTCAGTTCACGTTATTGTTTCAGTTTAATGCAAAAATGTCACCATCCTACTGGGCAAAGCTAGTAGAGACCTATCCAAAAAGACTTACAAGAGTAATTGTACTTCTGTAAAATGTACTTCTACCAATTACTGACTTAAGGGGCAGAATACTTATGCAACCAGTAACCATTTCATGTTGTACATTTTCTTTGCAAGTTTTGCTGACGTTTAGCCTCCTCCTCATATAACAGTTGGATTAGCAGGGTTAGGTAAATTTTTGTTTCACAGAGTTACAGTCTTTCGTTAAAACCCTCCTTTTTCAAGTGCAAATTAACACCTGATAAATAATAACATGGATTTGCTTTTAAATTCCCATGCCAACAAAATAAATAGTTGCAGTACTGCTAGTCAAGATGTTAACATTATTTTGTAACTCAACATACTTTTGGAAATCATGTTAGTATGAAAATTAATTTACTGAGACAAGCAAAACAACTTCTTGAAAATGCCAAAATCAATACTACATCTGATTTGTTGGTTAACACTGGAGTTATGATTTACAAACTTTTGAAAATCCTGTCCCATGTGCTGTAATGTTATACTCCCAGGTTCTACAGTCATGTCCCGTACCATATGCTCAATTTTTCTAATAAACAGGGAGTCAGTTCTGAGATTTAGGTGCAAACATAAGGGAAGCTGGCACTTAGCTCAGCAAATCTGATTAGGTTTCAGAAATCTGATCAAATTGATGAGTTAGATAATAAAAGTTTTTCTTTTTTATCACTGCTGCTATTTGGGAATGGAGTTATTATCTCAAAATGTAACTTCCCACGAGATCTTGCTCTGTGTTTATATTATCAATCCCTACAAACTGACACACAATGGAGAAGAAATGAAAATATAACTGCCTTCAGCACGCCACAGAAGCTTGTGTGTCATTGAGTAATTTACTCTTCAATTTAGACGCTATGTGTCCGCATGCAGTATATTCCCAATTGACCATCGAGACTCCGAGAACCAGCGAAGTACATTAAGCTTGATAACATGCAAACTCCAGCTGTGCAGCAAAATTGCTAAGCACATTCGTTACAGATTCAATTGAAATATCATACAGAATTTTTTTTTTTTTTCAAGGCATGAAACACTCTTTACGCAGCTTGACTGGAGTACAGACTGTGAGAGAACAAAATGCAAAACCTGAAAAGTGTTAAAAAAAAACAAACAAAAGAAAAAACTAATAATCAAAAACTAAAAAATGTTGACCAATGTTGACTAATACTGCTAGTGCTAATAATGCATTTTAAAACCTTGACTCTCACGCCACTAAAAATAGGATAACTAATACAAGCATTATTCACTCATGCGCAGCTACATTTAAAAAGATTTATCTTGGAGAACACAAGCCAGCAGCTGTTTCTCGAGCAGGAGCTGCAGACCAACACTCTATGTTTTCGGAAGCATTACACTGAACTCCAAAAGCAGCCCTGTGATTCAAACTGAAGATAATAATACCTCTGAACAGCTTGCTGTTCCTTCAGAAATGTATACACAACTGGGAGAGACACTGGGGTGAATACAGATTGATTTGAGATGACGAAAATGTCACGCCGCAGGTCTTGGAAATGTCAGTGCCCCAAAAGAACACCGCTGTGTGTTTACCTTCACACGTCAGTGTCTGGCCTTCAGCTTGCTATTGACTCGGCTTTTACCTTTCGCTTCTCAATCAAATCAAAGATTTGTCAGCCTGTCTAAGCAATATGTGAATGCATTAGCTATCTCTAAGGAATTTATCTTTAGTAAGCATTTCTAGAAGTTTACTACAGTGGTACAAGCTAGCCTCTTATTCCTTGTCACTGCTTTCAAAAATCAACCAAAAGATATCCTTTTCTACAGAGAAACTGGCTTTTGAGAAACACTTGTTCTAAGTCTTCAATTAAATGATTAAATTATTTTTCAACTGATATCCTTTCATGTACAGTAACAAACTAAATTTTACCTAACACACACACACACACACACACACACACACACACATATATATATATAAAAGTAGAACTCACATTTTCCCATATGAAAAATACACACATTTTTCAATATGAAAGATGCAGTCATTTTGCAGTTTTCTTGTGCATTTGCCATGGTTTGTATTACCATACAATACCTTACTGGGCCTTACAGTGCTTACCTACAGATAGACTAATACACATGCAAGTGGTCAAGTTGTTTTTCTGTTTAATTTTACATAGAAAACTATATTCTAGAAATTCAGTATTGTATTTGTAGACTGTAGTGGGTGACAAAGAGTTAAAAATGTGTAAAGCAAGTGTTGTACTATTTTGATTACCTTTAACTTTTAGCCTATTTGATTTGTTTATCTGCAATTCCAAATAAATCATTGCACAAATTTTACTCATTTATCACTTCCATTAATTACACAGGTCTCAAGTATACACATGTTATAGCAAGCATGTCTTTTCATTTATAAACAAGGATCTGGTACTGCACTAGGTGCACAGTTTGTTAGCCTTGCCTTCCAGGAAGTCTGTTACTGTTTTATCTCCTATGTCATTTCACCCAGTGTCTTCTGGGTCATAACATGTTACTGGCTGAAATCACATCAGTCAATTGGGGAAGCAGCTAATTGATTATGGACAGGAAAATAACCAGCAAAGGGTTTGGGAAAATTTCACCCTCTTGTGAAATTACCCAGGAATTGAAAGACATATTTATAACAAATAGAGGAATAGAATATTGAACTGTAATTTAGCTGTAATTTAATTAAATATTCCTTAAACCAGTTTTGTGAATCACCCCTGGTATGTCAACTGCCACAAAATAAAAAAAAAAAATATATATTGTAATGCTATCATTAAATAACTAACTATAAATACATAAATCACAACCATTCTTTCTGAAAGCATTTCAATAGCCACGAATTAAGTATGTTAGCTGGCAAATAATGCATCTGTACACAGTATTAATTATCTCATTCTGACACCCAATTACAGGGTTCTCTGTCCTATTCAAACATGTCCTTCAGCAAGAGCCCTCATGACCCCCCTACCCCCTCCCCCTTCACCGATTGACTTGCAGGCCCCCCTGTCAGATCTCGAGTGCCCAAGGTCAGGATGTCATTAACGCTCCAGCATCACTCTTTAGAGGCAGCTCAGTTAAGGAGATGGCCATGGAATCGGTTGACAGACCCTAACTCATCACTCACAATCTTGTTTCAAGCACAGCCATCACTCTCAAATCCAATTCTTTACCTGAGGACACCTTCCAGATAAAAATATATGGCTACTTTATTGAACTACAGACTGAGCGCTTTCTTGAGCTCAGTGAGGCACCAGATATTTCTTAAAATGAAAACGCATCTTTGTAATAAACATGTACTTCTTTCTAGGGGCAGCACCAAGCAGTCAACTAGTCAAACAGGAAAGTGAGTCAACCGCAGACACTGGTAGTCCACTAATCACACGTCACATGTTTGTGCAGCTCACAAGAGCTAACTGCTATGACTAACTGCTTTGCTATGGCTAACTGCTTTGCTTTACTCTAAAAAAAAGTACAAAAAATTAGTTCTCTTACTTGTGCTCATAATAAACAAACTATTAAGGACAACCATAGAGGACAGGTTATTGGATGTAGATGTGCAGAAAAAAAAAAATATATATATATATATATTTAATGCATACCTTTTTATATATCTATCTCTGGTTTTGAAATATCACTTTGAAATATTTTTTCCCGTTTTATTTAAAACATTTTTTAAAGCATTTTTTAATTTGTTTTGTCTTTGCCTTTGAGGGTTATAATTAGATAAATCTGATAAATCACGGAGGGCTGTACAACAAACCAAATTCTATTGTCCGCATATGTGTCAATCAAGCAGAATGTTCTTCTAAGAAGGCTATTTCCATAAAGATGATTCTATGCATATTATTCTGTATTACCTGTAGAAACAGCTACTTCTATGTTATAAAACAGTATGATCAATTCACAGGTGTTATATCAATGACACCTTAAGATATGTGGATTTACTAATAACATAATGTCCTTTTTTTATGTAAACTCTTGTGTAAAATAAGCACGCTGATAAAAACCTCACCACTTACTGGTGGTGTCACCGTTTCAATTATGAGAATGTCAGTTCTGTGGGTGTGATTCTTTCTTGCATTTATATTTTAATTTTATTATTTTTCTTAAAACAAAACAGTCAACTACCATATATTTAGGCTTACAAAATATGATTTGGAAATAGTGAAACCAGACACCCATGAAAAACACGGTAACACTTTACGTCAGATGTATCTAATTATACTGTGTATTTACATAGTAGTTGCATAGTGAATACACATAATTACAATGTTATTCTGCAACGTTATTCTGCAAAAATGTACTTAATGTGTCATTATTGTGAAGGATATAACCCAAATCCAAACCCTAACTCTAAACCTAACCCTAACCTGTTTGATACAATTGTGTACTTACATATATTGTGCAAAAAGAATCACAAGCAAAATACATTGTAAATATGCATAATAACATTGTAATTATGTGCAAGCACTACGTTAGATTACATAGTGCATAGTTATATTACTATGTAACTACTATGTAAATACGTAATAATTACAGACACTTAATGTCAAGTGTTACCAAAAGCCAATAGCTAACCTTCAATGACCTCATTAAGAAGAATGCAGTGTAGTAGAATACAACACTGACACCTGAACTGGCTGGAGCACTATAGTCTTACCCTTGACATCCCACAGCTTAAAGTGTCGGTTGTTGGCTGCCTCGGGTGCGAGAGTGAAGTAGAATCGATGCCCAGTCTGCGGCTCATCTCTGTCTACTACACTGATAGTGTGGATGAGCTGAAGAGAGAGACAGGGAGAGCAGGGAAGTAGGTTAGAGACCTCAATCAATCAATCAATGCTTTATTCAAAACTTATGACATGTACCTCTTGCTGGTTAAATATCCTGTACTATTCTCTCTTTCTGCTTCAATCATTTTTTTGCTGTGCTTTTTACATATAAAAACACTAAGGAAGTGCAACACTATTAGAAAGCTTGTCTTGCAAACCGTTTTCTTTAACCTATACCAGCTGTGTTTCTTTCAGAATTGTTCTTTTTTTGAAACCCGCAGCAGTTTCGTCTTCCAGAATATCAGCATATATTCTGTGTGCTTTTGAAGGCGTGGATTTCAATAACAACCTTCTTGTTGGAGGCTGTCAAAGGAGGAGGAGCGGGTGGCCTTTCCCTCTATGGTGACATGGAACAGGTTCAGCAGTGCATATGAATATGTTTATAATGATTTCCTCAAGGGCATTCAGATCCCAGTAGCTATTAAAAGGTTCATGATGGGCATATAATGCTGGTGCTCTTTGAACCACCAAGTGGCCTCCGGCACCTGTCATACTAAATAGACTCCTTATTGAGAAGGCCTGAGATGACCTGACACCTGATTGAAACATAAATTATATTTGAGTCTTTAACAGTCTTCAGTAATTCAGGAGGCTTCCATTGCTAGCACAGTACCACAGTTGTATCATACTTTGACATCCTAATGACATCATAATGATATCTCCATTGCAGTACCACAGTGCCATGTCAGTACCAGATATACAGTGTGCTATCATATTAGGACTACTGTACTGTGCAATAAAATGTTTAAAATTAATTGTGTTGTCCTGGTGTAGTAGAGCTGTAATTTTCATTTTTCGAATGTTCCCAGTGTTTTAGATCCCACTGCTTCACCTATTCGGCTATTCCATGCATTTATAACTGTCTGTGAAAAAAAAAGTGCTTCCTACCTTCTGTTCTAAACTATCTTTAACTCAGCTTCCATTTATGCCCTCTTGTTCTCTCTGCTAAATTTAAATTCATGTCTTGGGTTAACTTTATCTCTACCATTTATTAGTTTAAAGAATCAATCAAGTCCCCTGTCCCTCATTAAGCCCTGGGATCAGTGTAGTTGTACTTCTCTGTTGCTTCTCGAAGTGCAATGATGTTTTTTTTGTAGTGAGGTTACCAAAACTGCACACACTATTCTAAGTGAAGTCTAACTAGGATATTGGATAATCTTCTCTAGACTTGTATTCCATGCTTTTTGCAATACAGCCTAACATTTTATTTGCCTATTTAATTGCTTCACCATATTGAAGAGACACTGTGCTTTTACTGATGACTTCACTATAACCCTGATATCCTTTTCAAAGTCCTTGTCCCTATTCCACCCCGTTCGTTTTATATTTATAACATGGGTTATTACACCCAATGTGCAATACTTTACATTTCTTAACACTCAAATTAATTTGCCACACATTTACCCAGCTTCAGGTCCAAATCCCTTTGCATTAGCTGGATCATTATATTGTTTCTTATGTATAGTTACAATGTACTTAATGTATACATTATTTGCATGATACAACCCTAACCCTAGCCTATCCCTAACCCTACACCTAACTCTAAGCCTAGCCTTTTTCTGATACAATTGTGTACTTACATATATTGTGCAAAAAGATGTACACTCCAAATACATTGTAACTATTCATAATAACATTGTAATTGTGTAAGTACACATGTATTTACTATGTAAATACTCTGTAAATACACAGTAAAGAGAGCCCCTTCATGGAAGGTGTTAACCTCAATACAAAAACACATTATTTCCACGTGCATGTTTTAAAATAAAAATACATGGTTCCTAAAATGTCAGTCATTTTTTTAAACCTATACAGTGAATGTCTGTGCAATGCATGGAAAATGCAAGCAATTATTATTTTAGTTACATTTTAAGGGTAACACACTGACATTATATTGGGATCATATGGAATACTTTCCATATGTGTTAAAAAAAATCAGCAACATAAATCATTGAGCAAACAATGACTAATTACAGAACACATTTATACAACTGGCTACTGTTTAAATATGCAAAGCAACTGTGCTAAGAGAAAACCAATAGTAGGAGGATTTGTGGGATAAAAATCTAATTGTGCTGCTGTATTATTATTATTATTATTATTATTATTATTATTATTATTATTATTATTATGTAACCCCGCCCCCAAGTTTTAACATCCAAATGGTTGTATATTACTTTTGGCCAATATTGAAGAAGATACATAAAATACAATAACAAAATATGATAAAATACAGTATACACATACACATACTAAATATGAATTAAACTTAAAATGGTTATGAGAATCTTGATAGCATATCTATAAATGGTGGTTTTGAGTTAGCAAATTAACGTGTTCTATGTCCTTTAAAGGTCCATATTTTCAAAGCGTTGACTACAGTTTTTAATGAACTCCAATTTATTTAAAAAGTAAAATGCCTGTTAATTTTACAAAACTAGAACCAAATAAGTAGGTAATGTAATACATGTAATCCCTTTTCTTAAGCACTCTCAAGGTGTTTGTTCATCACACTGTAACATTAATATGAATTCCCCACCTCTCTTATAACAGGAGTTAAGTAAAGACTGGAGTGTGGTACAACACTTGGTTAAGTCTTGCAGCCTTGCTTTCAGATCGCTAATGTCACCTGGGGCCAGTTTTTCAAAACGTAATCTGGATCAAGTGATCCGGATTTTGTAATCCTAGATTTTGTGATCGAGATTGTTTTACAAGCAAAACAAACTTCTTAAGCATAATTATTTGTAATGTGGATACAAGTAATCAAGTAAAAACAGATAAAAACGATCCAGATAAAAGAAATCTGGAACACAAAATCCAGATCACTGTTATCCAGATTAAAAGTTTTGAAAAACCGACCCCTGGAGAGTAAATCTGACCACACCCCTTTCTTCACGTTACCCAATCATCTGCTTCCTCTATTGACTGAAATGCTTTGCAGACAGTAACCCTTTGCCCCCTTAAGATACTGCTGAGGCAGGGTGACCTCGGAAGTGAAATGGACTTCCTGAAAGGAAAGCAATAACCCTGACATCACCCTTTTACCTAGTGTAGTACCTCATATTGTGTTTTACAATCTACAGTTGCGCTTGAAAGTTCGTGAATCCCTAGTGTAATTCTAGAAATTTAAAGTTTTTACTATGAAATCCTTGTTTAATCAAAACGAGTCTTTACTTTACTAAAAGAAAGGGTTTATATTTACAAATTCCATGTGTTTTTTAGAGGTAATGATGTATGTAGTAGAATAAAGACAGGTAAATAAGAATCCGTGCATGTGCAAAAATAAGTGAACTTCAAGTTGCATTAGCTCAATCAAGAAGGTAACTATAATCAGGTGGGTAATAATTGGGTACCAAGTTAACCAATCAAAGAGCAGATCTCCAGGACAAAGTTTGGGCAGCCCTCTCCTATATAAAGTAAGAAACCTGGTCAGTTTGGTCTTATCCATACAGGTCAGTGTAACACACACCATGCCACCAGTGCTCACCAGTCCAGACAGGATTATAAAACCATTGCAAAATATTTTGGGCTCCATCAGTCCACTGTAAGACAAATAATCTACAAATGGAAAAAAATTTAAGAACACGTGACTCTACCTAGATGTGGACGTCCTTCAAAATTATCCTACAGAGCAACACAAAAAATCTGAGAGAAAGTCAAAAAGAACCCCAGAACCACATCAAATGATCTGCAGGCCTCCCTTGCTGCAGCTGATGTCAATGTTCATACCTCAACAATAAGACGCAAACTGAATGGCAATGGTATTCATGGGAGGGTAGCCAGGAGGAAACCTTTGATCTACAAAAAGAACATTGCTGCTTGTCTTAAGTTTGCAAAAGACCACCTGGGTGATCCTGTAGGCTTGTGAAAGAATGTTCTCTGGAGTCTAAAATTTATTTTTTTGGTCACAACCACAAACACCATGTTTGGCGAAAACCTAACACTGCCCATCACCAAAATAACCTTATCAACTGTCAAGCATGGTGGTGGAAAGTCATGGTTTGGTGTTGCTTTTCTGCCTCTGGCCCTGAATGACTCGCCATCATTGAGGGAACCATGAATTCAGAGCTATACCATTCTGGAGGAGAACGTCAGGCCATCCGTCCTTCAGTTGAAGTTCCGCTGAAAATGGGTATTGCAGCAAAACAATGATCCTAAGCATTCCAGAAAATCTACCAAAGAATGGATTAAAGGTAGGACATTTTGTGTTTTGGATTGGCAAAGTCAAAGTCCATACCTCAACCCAATAGAAATGTTGTGGCAAGACCTGAAGCAGGCTATTCATGCAAGACAGCCCTCAAATGTGAAGCAGTTGCAGCAGTTCTGTAAGGAGGAATGGGCAAAAATTCCTCATGGAAGATGTGAGAGACTGATTAGTAACTATAGGAAATGCTTGGTTGAAGTCATCGCTGCTACAGGAGGTGCCACAAGTGATCGAATCAAAAGGTTCACTTGCTTCTGCGCACAAGGATTTTTGAGTTTCTGTTACATAAACATGTTTTGTTAAATAAATAATGAAAATATATCTTATTTTGTGTATATGTGTTATTCAGGTTATCCTCATCAAAAATGTAGATTTATAAGGTTCTTTGTCTAAAATATATGAAAAGAAAGACCACCCCATGTAGGGTTCACATACTTTCAAGCAGCACTGTAAATCTGTACCTTTCAAAACTTGCCATTCAAGACCGATATAGTGGATGGAAGTCCACAATAAGATTTATGGAATTATAACCCCCGTTTTAAGCTCATCGAACTAATGTGTCTGTGTCACAAAGACGGCCAAAGTGGATGAAGTCAGAACCAGGAAGGGAATACACACAGACAGAACGGAAGAAGTGAAATGATGAGATGCTTGCTTGCGCCGGTTTATTGTAAATAAAAGGGTTTTAAACAGACAAAAGGCAGGACAAGGCACATTCGCCAAAATAAATAGATAAACAAAAAACGGACTATACTT
This sequence comes from Polyodon spathula, assembly GCF_017654505.1. Taxonomy (NCBI): domain Eukaryota; kingdom Metazoa; phylum Chordata; class Actinopteri; order Acipenseriformes; family Polyodontidae; genus Polyodon; species Polyodon spathula. The sequence goes on along the minus strand of NC_054541.1, from coordinate 2,106,208 downwards.
AACAACACGGTGCACGGACAGACACACTGACAAACACGGTGAGTTTTAAATACACACGTATCATGCTGGTCCCACCAGCACGCAATAGCAATTGTTATTAAATTTCTCCTCCTCTCTCTCCCGTTCTCCACTCACTGAACACCCAACCCCGAGTGGGTGAAAACATGCTGCTTTTATGCAGCTGTACCAAGACTCAATTGCTAATCAATCATTTAATTGGAGTCTCGGTACAACTGCACATGAATTAATAAAGTGCAATTCCCCATGCTCACATATTATTACTTTTTACTGGCACGTGAAGTGCTGTGCAATCCTCGTGCCTAAATACAAATATACATTTTAAACACTTGTGTTACACAGACCCGTTTATATCCCATGTACCAATGACTATACACCAACATTTAACACACCACATGCAACATATAACAGATAATATACACAGGGGCGGGCAATTTGTCACAGTCTGCTATCCATAGGACAACCTATACATATTGAAACTTATAGGAAACTGAATATTTCTAGAAACCACTTTAAATATATAAGAGACTGAGAAACATAACAAGGACTGTTCTTAATGGTGTTGTCAAAAAACAAACCAAAACCTCCAGCTGCTTATTGATTAGGCGTATTTACTGATTGAAAGGGAACTCCCTTAAGCATTGCTGCTTAATTAGATTTTAAATTAACAGCTCCCTTCAAAAGCCTCAACACATATTTACTTGTAAATAATTCAGCTGTGGAACTTAAGGAGCTGCCTCTGTTGATCCATCAGCAGGCCACAGCATTGCCAACAATGGCAAATGAATGCATATGGAAGAAAAATGCCCTTAAAGGGGTTCTGATATAGCAGCACAGTGCCTGTCTAGTGCTGATAAGGTACAGGGTACTGCAATGGATGACTGGCAATGTGTGTTGCTTGGTCATACCATTGCTGAATGTCATGTCAGGATGAATTCAGAAGTCTTGCATTGTGCCACTGACTGCAATGCCTTTGAAGACACTCTTGTAAGGATAGCACAGCATGTTTCTTCCCAAACTAATCAGTGAATGAACACAGCTGGACTGTGGTGGGACATTTAAAATGTGTTTGATGTTCTGAATTTAGACCACAATCTCTTATAAAAGTTTTCCATAGTAGAGCAAAGGTTGATAAAGCAAAGTGAAATCATTGTAGAGGTTAGCACATCTTTCTTTCTTTCTTTCATAAACAAAAGCAAACTAATAAAACAAAAACTCAACAAAACTGAACTAAAAGGATGTGAAATATGCATTCACATGATGGCAAGATATCTCCTTTACTGTAGAAATGGCTCATAATGTAATACAAGCAATGGAGGAAATTGACAAAAGATAATTAATCATAAAATCATTGAATCCTGATGATTGAGGGCTTTGGATGAACACATCTGTAAATAATTTGGCCCAGAAGCAAAGTGAATGAAAACGTCACTTCCCTGTCTGAGCTTCTGTTTAAAATGTACATCAGTATGACTGCCTGTGTGTCCTCGGGCTAGGATTAGTATTTCCTTTTCAATCTGACTCATCTCCCCTAGATTGTACTATCAGATACCTGTCATTTGATATTTACTTGATATTCTCTTATTCAATAAGAGCAGTGTGGAAGATCTAGATATTGGACTCTGTTCCCCTGCAAGTTAGGCTGGGGAACTTTACCTCATCAACCATAACTGGTCAGGCACCTCGACAGCAGCTTGCTAACATCAATGCTTAGTTCACTGGTCGCTTACAAGTGCTTGAGGTTTGATTTAAGGAATGGGGGTGCTTGTGTAACAAGGAATTAGCGACATAAAGCTGGAAAGCTTGAGAAGAAAATAGCTGGACAAGACGTACAATGTAAAACACTCTGAACTCTCATGTCTCACCAGGTCAGGCAGCATACGCAGCACTGAGCGGCTAATGAGAATGAGGGACAGAACAAATAAAGACAAAGCTCTCAGTCCAGGTCGTTAGCCAGGCGGCGTCTCTTAGCTGCTCGAACAAGGAGAATGAGAAGACAAACATAAAAGACAGTCTCGATGAGAGACATAAAAGACAAAAAGGGATAGATCCGTTACTACTCAATGTAGCATCCTCAGGCAGCGTGGCTGCCAGCTGGGCGGCGTGGAGAGTTAGGATGAATTGTTTCGGGTCCGTGATGGAGAGACAAAAATAAAGGCGGGGCCCACTCGCAGGTGGGGACTCGGCCGGCCAGAAGGGGCAGTAAGGTGCTCGGACCTGAAAAGAAACTAGGGAGATGGGATAGCAAGGTTGTGGCCTTGGTGAGGCTAGCGCATGAGTTGTGACAGGATAGTTGTGGCTGGGGGGACCCCTCTAGCCAGCGAGGAACCGCCGGGGACAGCAGTGACTTGGGCAGGAGGCCGACCTGGTCGGTCGGAGAAGGACCCCCGACCGCTGAGCCACATTCAGAGAGGTTAGTATGACAGGCTATGGATTGGGGCCGCAATGTGGAGGGGAAACCCCCCCCCATCCTGTTGGGAGGAAACCTCTAGTGTACCTGGTGGAAAGGGCACCCCCCCGGGCATACTAAAAAAGGACTTTTGAGCTGCTGCAATGTCTGAAGGGGAGGATCTGATGTACAACTCAACTGCTGAAGAGGACCAGCACCCCATGTTTATTATCAGGTGCTGATTGACTTCTGCTCGTGCTGTGGATGTGGCTGCTCTGTTTCGGAAAGAATGAGAGGAGTAGAGGATAGCCCAGTCCGAGTCAGGAGGGTGTTGACGTGAGAGAAAAAACAATGTCTCGTAATGATTGTTCTTGAGGAGTCAATAAAAAGGAGGAAGAAAGGAAATCCTGGAGGCGAGGTATTTGATTAGCGCAGAAATAGTACAGAGAGGAGTCAATTTTTGAGAATTGAACGTACCGACCCTTATGAAGCTGATCTGTTTTGGAAGATCTGATAAAGAGAATGTAATGTCCCCCAGGAATTTGGCTGAGGTCAGAGCACCACAATCCTAGGGCTGGGAAATTTGCAGATGATGGCACAGAGAACTTTGAGCAGCGAAGGAATCCAAAAAAAAAACCTAAGCATAACAATGTCATTGAAAGGAGTGAAGCAACCGTGGTAAAGACTGAAGATGAGGAGAAGAAGAATGTCCAGAGAAATGGGCTGTCTTCAAATGGAGAAAGGAAAGAGACTCTTCTCCATGCCTCGAATCGACAGGTGACCCTCAGGTGTGGAAAGGAATGGGGGATGAAGGACTCGACTGAAGGCAAAACTGATACTGAATGCCCGATAGGTAGTTTCTGATGGAGGAAGGAGCAAGGTTGCGAGACAGCCTGAAATATGATTAAAGGCTAGCTGGTGTCGAAGATTAAAGGAGGTGGGAGAAATCTAATTCTGAGCGTAGAATGTGGTGAAGGAAGACCAGGTGATAGAATAAGAAGAGCAAGTGAAAGGGGCTAAGGCTTTTTTTTTTTTTTTTTTATTTAATAAAGTTGCGGGCTGACTGAAGGAGGCCGGTGAGTGAGGACTTTAGTGGAACCCAAGTTGATTGAAAGGGGGAAACTTGCTATGGGTTGGGGGCTGCTTCTGGGACCAGGCTGAAACTTGTGGACCATCACACAACCTCCATCATGTTTAAACACTGGGCATGTTTTTTTGTTTGTTTTTTTACTGCACAGTGTAGTATTCTGTAGTAAAATTACTAAAGCCAGCCAAAGTCCAGTATCTGGGTGCATGGTAAGGTTCAGAAGACCTCATGGTTGATAGGGCTTTACACTCCAAGATTATCAGTTGTATTCCCCTTGATGTCCTGATTTTTATTTTATATATATATATATATATATATATATATATATATATATATATATATATATATATATATATATAAAATATAATATCACGTTGTTCAGTCTAATCAGAACTTGCTATATGCCTATAGAAAGTCTACACCCACTTGAACTTTTTTCACATTTTGTTGTGTCAGTGCCTCAGAGTTTCAAGCATTTAAATGAGGATTTTTTCCACTTATCTACACACCATACTCCCCACTGTTAAGGGGCAAAATACAAAAATACAAAACAAAGATCATAATTTAAATGTCTCCACCCCCTTAAATTAATATTTGGTGGAAACACCTTTGGCAGCAATTACAGAGCAATTACAGCTGTGAGTCTGTTGGGATAGGTCTCTACCAACTTTCTTTACAAAACTGTTCAAGCTCTGTCAAGTTCCTTGGGGAGTGTTGATGGACAGTTATCTTCAAGTCATGTCACAACTTTTTGATTGGATTTAGGTCGTGGCTCTGATTGGGCCACTCAAGGACATTTACCTCCCCCCCCAGTAAGTCATTTGGTACTGTCACAGTAAGTTCACAGGGATGACTTTGTTCCTTCAGCAGTCCTGCAGAGGAAGGTGTCAAAACAGCAGTTAGACATATAACTTCCAAGGTCAGCTCATTGAATGGACAGGAGCAGCCTTTTCTGAGGGTAAAGATTAAAGAGTGAAGGATATCTATTGATATAGGGAGCCGGGAAGAAGCAGCAGGGGGGCTCTTGAGGATCTCTCCCGAGTGTCACGCAAACTGATGGGATGGAAAGAACTGTTGGGGAAGGGATGGAGTTGAGGTGGTAGAAATAATGAACTCTGGAGATGTAGGCTTTAATGGTAGGGGGGGTAAGAGAAGAGCATCTTTTGCATGGGAGATGGAGGCTAAAATTGGAATGGGATGTAATTGGTTTTTGAGTGCAGAAAGTTGTAAATGTTTTCCATCCGGTGGTGTACGATGGTTTGGTTGCTGGGGCTAAGGCTGTAGCCATGAACTGGTGACAGTTTGTAGAAGGTTAGACAGTGCTGTATTTAGTTCAATAGCAGATGTCTGTGTTGTGAAGTTTGGCGAGGGCTGAGGTGGCAGCTGGAGCTGAGTGGGTATATGAAATCGACTGCTGAGGAAGATCAGATGTTTTTTGCACCTGATTCTGGAAAAAAAAAGCAAAGAAACAAGATGCCGACCATCCGATGAGTTAGCGAATACGGGATCGATCAACGGTTTGCTACCAACATGTCTGCTTGGAATGGAAAAGGTGAACTCACATTCAGAGATTTGGGTTTCACAACTCCAGTCATTTTCCTAATAGTGGAACTTTAACTCAAAATCAAGATAGATTTCCAGTCTCATACCATGTCTCTCACCATGTACTAATGCTTGTATTATCTGAGAGGTTGAGCGGACATATGACTAAATTGCTAAAGGAAAGCTGGAAGCTCTGGAAGAGGGCAGTTGTAGATTTAAACAGTAAACTAAAGCAACTTTCATATGCTGCAATAGTGAATAGATCTGAAGAGGGAGCCGAGATTTGCTGTAATGAGGAGATATTAACAGTAGAGGTGAGATCTGAGGGAGTAAACGATGGAATGCTGTCAGTAAGAATGCAGTGTCCTGCTGTAGAGAACAGAGAGCTGCTGAATGCGGTGGAAATTGGTATTTGAGAGTTAAGGCGTTTTTTTAGATGATGTCAGAGATGGGGCTGCCTTTGGGCAGAGATGAAGAATGCACAGATCTGATGCCGCTGCAGAACCTGAGAGGATGGGAATTTGTTGCTCTGAGGCTGCTGTAAAACCTATTGATTTGATCAGGAGCAGTCTATGAGGGTATTATCTATTGCAGTCTAGGCGGAAGCTTTGATTGAAATGTTTAAAATCGCAGGACGTAGTTTTTTTGTGACTGGTAGCTCAAATTGAATGAAATGGACTTTGGAAGTTGTATTAAGTGCCTTGATGAAGCTAGGGTAAATGAGGAAGAGCAAATCTGGGAATAGGAAGGTTGCAGGAATGGCCTGAAGCAGTGAAGCTGGAAATTAATGTGATGGTGGAGTCTTAGCATCTCAGGAAGCTGATCAGCTTGGCTTCATGACCAGGTCCTCGAGGGGAGGGGTTTGGATTTGAAGAATTCAAGTTAATATATGTAGCAAAAAAGGTTGAGGCAGGAGGGGACTGATTAAAATCCTTGTTTGTGTATAAAACATTTGCTTTAGAACGGTTAGTGATGTATACAAATAAGTTAACATAGGTCTACAAGAGGAGCCTGCATTATTTAGATGTCAGAATTCACAGAGTTGAACTCGCTCTCACACTGCAAAAGCGCAGCATAAAGAGCCAGAAGACTGCAGTATTGAGGCACAGGCTCAGAGTGCCTGTCGAATCTGCCTGGTCGCCAATGGCAACTTACCAATCGATGAAGCGTAGCCGTGGTAACCATGGTGTGTGAGGCCCGGTGGAACAGAATTGTAATACAGCAGTGTCGTTGGAGCCAGTCTTTCTGATGAAAACACAGACCAATTTGAGTAATGAAGCTGCACTTTGAACCGCGCTGTAGCTGGGCTGGAGATTGGATGGAGCAGGAAAGATTAACTTTGGAGCTCCTGCAGCTGAACAGAGAAACTGAATGATGGGAAGAATCACCTGAGCAGGTAGAAAAATAGTTGATAATATCTTGGCAGCGCTGTGCAGTAAAATGACCAACAGAAAAAGGAGCAAGGTTTTAATTATTAAGCAAAGATTTTAAGTTGAAGCAGGAATGACGGGATCTGCATGTTTGCTACAAAACAAAAACAAACACAGATGGAGGGTTGAAGCAGTGCTGAGTGTATAAATAACAAAGAAAGAGATTGACAAGTGAACTGACCCCCCCCCCCACCCCCACCCCCCCGTTTGCGTGGCTAATCCCGCCCCTGCTGAATGCTGCCAGGGAGGCTAGGGAAGCCGAATACAGCTATAAAACTCCGCGAGAGAGCGCCCTCTACAGCATCCACCGAATTACACCTAAAAGTTAACATTTATAATAATAATACTAATACTTAATAGTAATTAATAACTGGCAATAGTAAAGTTAGAATTAGATGCAAACAATTTGATGAATGTCTTTAGTTTCTCTGGTTACTTACATTATTCAGTTTGTATGTTGTTTATTGTTGCAGAATTTTCTTTAATTACGTTTAACTACATTTTTCTTCCTCTTCATAAATCAATAATTTGAAAACTAGATGTCATTTCTATCTACTGATGTTTTGAAAACTGTTCCAAGTCAAGATCACGTTGCCAAAAAGACATATTGTCAATCATTCGGATGCTATCTTTTTTTTTATACAGTGAAGGTGCTTGTGGGCTTTTGATGCCCAAGATATTTCATTTTTTTATTTTTCTTAAAAATATTTCCCAACATAAAACCAATGTCACCTTACAATAATTGATTCTGAGTTTCAGTGTTTAAAAATGAAATATCAAACAGAACGAAATTTCAATGTACCATTTGTAATTCGGTAATATGAGAGAATTGGTCAGGGATCTGAATACTTTTGCAAGCCACTGTATATATGTCACTCTCTTAAGACTAAAACATAATTTCTATACCTTATAGCAATGCAGAAAAAAGTTTTTGATAATAGCTAATACTGGACACAACTCCCTTAATTCAATTGGAATGCTTGGTATGACTGCCAGATCCTTTTATCATAGAAAAACCCTGAATTCTAAACTGTGGACTACAAGCAAAAACTGCCAAAAAGAACCTTCCATCTCTAACTCTGCTTGCGAGCAAATAAGGACAAGGCTATTTTTCTGTAGATTTTTTGTGTACTAAAATTATTCAATACAGTTTACACTTTATTTGTCTAATATTCCAACCTAACAGTTCTTTTTTTATTGCAGTAAAAACCTTTAAATGAACTAAACATTTATATTATTTAATTTAATGGATATTTTAATGTCTAAAAATATTTTTTTGTTTAGCTGGAGAAAGAAAATCAATTAATTCTTAAATTGATTGAATGAAATGCTCGCTCCTGCTTTTACAGTCTATTTGTATTATGTTAGAGCCTTAAACAAGTGTAAATATTATGTTTCTTATTAGACCAAACTGCTTAAAACATGATTTCTCTTCAGAGAGTTTAGTCACTCTACTATTAGATCAGAATACTTTTGTTTATTTAAAACCTCTATGCTTTAACAACACAATCAAATCAAATACTGTAGGTCTTTTTACTTTTAAATATTGTTCTGCCTAAAAAAGGGTTACCCTTTTGTTTTTGCTAATTTGCAATATCTAGCCTCTGTGTTTAGTTCCCCCAGAGGCCTGCTTCTTTCAAGGCCACAGGCCTCCACGTGCAATAGTCTGTCCGGCCTCCAAAAGTGTATGTGCACGAATAACAAAGGCACATAGACAAGCTTTTTTTTAACATTAACACTTCAGTTCAGTTTTCTTAGTTCAAATCATTATAACCTGTTCATAATTTGCTGCAATATTATTTATGCTGGTTTTATAGTCTTTAAAACACAGTAGAATTATTACAATATTCTGACAGTTCAGTTAGTACTGAACTTTTATCATTTTTAACTGTAATATGTTGTTTCAACAATAATACTGTTAATTGTATAACAGTTTAACTTTAAATTATTTTAGAACATGTATTTCTAATTAAGTTACTTCAGCATAACGGTTGT